>NC_135497.1:333242429-333263290 GCF_052857255.1 Amblyomma americanum
CGCCGTCGGGCTTCGGCGCTGAAGGTCCTCTTGGCGACCGATGTCGTCCTCAGCTCTATGCAGTAGAATTTCAATAGTCGTCCGTTTCTTCGAGGATGGTTCACAAACCCTTCCTCTAGTGTCGTTCGGCTTGGAAGATGAACAGGAGGCGAGCTTGTAGATGATGACAGCAGAGCATAATTTTACAACAGAACAAACTTTGCTCTACTTTACTCATCGACCGGGCAGGTTAGTGCCTAAGTAGCATCACATTACATGCTAAGCATGGAGCCCCAGCTCAGACTGGCCTCCTCTGCATCCGTTTACATGCGCTTTTAAGCACTTGATTAACAAAGGACTAAGGGCGGTCATTTTCAGTGGCCCGCCCAAAGCATCAATTCTCCAATCCAAAATAACATGCGAGATGGGGACCACCCCTTTGGGTTGGGCTTAGCCTCGAACCCAGAGTCTGTTAACAATACAAACTAAATAAACAACAAAAACGCCACCACTCTCTCTCAAGTGAGAGTATACACAGGCTCTCTCTTCGGAGCTAATTCACTAGCGCCTGTCTTTCCACATTCTTGGCGAGTACTGCCTGTCCGTCTGACAGGTGTCCGTCACGGCCCTTCTGGGAAGCTGTGGGTGCCTTCCCGGCGATAGCCCACGACAAAGGGGGGGGGGGGAAAGAATGTTGTCTTCGCGGAAGCGCATAGCGTCGGCTGTGGTACGGCGCGCTCTGGCCCGCTGACAGCTCCCTTGTCCTGGAATGTGCCCGGAAATTGGGGAGGATAAAGCCTGTTTCCCCGGGGCGGCGGCGGGTCCGGTTTTTCTGGTCGTCACTCAAAGAGCATGGCTGGGGTAATTGATGATGCCGCTGTCACGGGTCTTCGTCTACGCCGCGCCGTCGAACGTGGATCCTCGTAGCACACACGGAATGTCACACTCGCTCACCCTCCAGAAGAATGTTCTCCGAACATTTGAGTCCACGCAGCTCCCCTTGTCTTTCTGAATCGCCTCGCACAGTGCGTCCGACAAAACACTTTTCGCTGCACTCAACACCACTGCACAAACACCATATGCCTCCGCTGTCAATACTGGCGTCTCCAGGGGCAGCACTGATCTTCTTTTACAGATAAACATGAAACTCAGCACCCAAGCCTCTCCTTTCTAGTCCAAACTGGACGAAAAAAATTTACCACAGTTACAAAGGAGCTCCCATTTCTAGCACGATCACGGCACAGACAAAAATATAGATAACGAAAGGAAGTAGGGCAGGTTCTGCATGCGCTCCGCATGCTCTCCTGTGAAGGTGTTACTTAATGACAGAAAGGTTTAACTACAAACTCCGATAACTTAACACATAAGCACATAGCAATGTTATGAGCTGCGGCATTACACAATTCTAACCAGTTCACAACTCCGCTCTGTTTACGCCATTAGTCCGACTTAGCTTTCCGATTTCGCAGCGGATATCGGCCTTCATGAGTCATACTAAGTAAGTCTGTGCCCCTTTGTCTGCTTTGGGACTCGCGAGGGCTCGTGGCAGGAGCCTCTCCTGGCGTTATCTGCGCGGCAACCTCGCGCGCTTCTTCTAGCAATGCATGAAGTAAATCCGGTGGCATTCCGGCCGTCACCTCGGGCGCCTGCCGAACAAATGCAGGAGAGGGCGTTTCTTGCGAACAATCTGCGCGCTCCGCTTCACTTCTGTCCCCATCAAAATCCGCGCTTTCCCTTTCCTCATTTCGTGAATACTGAACCGGTGCCGACTTGAGGCGATTTGCGTGTATCCTTATCAAACGCCGGTTCACGTCTCGGACTCTGAAGTTTACCGGAGAAAGCTTCTCGACAACCTCGCACGGTCCTCTCCACTTCGTCTGGAACTTACGAGCTAGCCCAATCTGCCTTTGGCAGTTTTCAATGTACACGCTGTCCCCCACATCAAACGGCGCGTCTCTAGCACTGCGATCGTGCACCTCCTTCCTGCGCTTCGCCGCTTTCTTTAAGGACTCCTTTGCGATGTCCCTCGCCACTTGCAAGCGCGATTCTAGCTCAACCTTATAGTCGTCCAGTGAAGCGTATGGGACACGACGGGGGCCCTCTGGCACTTCACTAGGCTGGTCCGGGTCTCGGCCGTAGAGAAGAAAGAATGGCGATTCGCCCGTGCTCTCGTGTGCTGCGGAATTGTAGGCAAACATTGCATACGGGTGCCACAAGTCCCAGTCCCGCTGGTCGCGCGAAACAAAATGCGACAGGAACCCGGCCACGGTTTGGTTCAGTCGCTCCACCGCGCCGTTGCAAGCCGGATGGTACGGTGTTGTCTGCTTCTTAGCGATCTTAAGCAGCTCGCAAACTCTCCTCATTAGCTGCGACACGAAGTTCGTTCCCCGATCTGTCAAGAGTTGCCTCGGGGGTCCATGTCGGAGCACGATCTGTTCGACAAATGCTCTTGCAACCGTGTCTGCCTTCTGATCTGGGAGTGCTACCGCTTCCGCGTATTTTGAAAGGTGATCGACAAATACTAAAATGTACTTGTTTCCGGAAGTGGTCGTGGGCAATGGGCCCATTATGTCCATACCTGTCCGCTCGAAGGGAGCCGAAACCTCAGGGAACGGCTGAATTGGAGCTGGTCTTCGTCCCTTGGGTGTTTTTCTTTCGAGACAGGAATGACACTTCGCACAGTAGTCTCTAACATCCTGTCGCATGCCGCTCCAAAAGTACAAACGCTCCACACGCCTGCGTGTCTTCGCTACGCCAAAATGACCGGCGCATGGCGCATCGTGAAACGCGCGAAGAACCCTTTCTGTCCACGACCGAGGTATGACGACTCTCTCCCAAGCGGTTTTCTCTGGTCTCCCTTTCCTGGTTGGCCTCGTGCGCCGACACAGGGTGCCGTCTTTGCCAATGAAATAACCTAGCTGTTCGGGGTGAGACGGTGCGCCCTCTAAGCTTTCGATTATTCGCTTCAGGTCAGGATCTTTGCACTGCTCTGTGCGTAATTCGGCGGGGTCGACTACGGGGACAAACTCATCTATAGCTGCCACGGCAGCTGTGCGGCTGAGTGCATCAGCATTCAGATGCGTCTTTCCTGACTTGTGCTCAACTTCAAAGCAGTATTCCTGCAGGTGTAGATTCCATCTAGCGAGTCGCGAGCTAGGGTCCCTGACACTCATCACCCATTTCAGAGGATGGCAGTCTGTGACTAGCTTGAATTTGCGGCCGTAAAGGTAGCATCTGAAGTGCTTTACTGCCCAGACAACGGCGAGGCACTCCCTTTCCGTAGCTCCGTACTTTTGCTCTGTGGGGCTCAGCTGTCGGCTAGCAAAAGCAACGGGATGTTCTTTGCCCTCGATAACCTGAGATAGCACGGCACCCACTGCGAACTTTGACGCATCTGTGGCCATAACGAAGGGCAAATTAAAATCCGGGTGGCGCAACAGCGGTGCACTCATTAGCTTCCTTTTCAGGGCCCCAAAAGCATTCTCCGCGTTTTCGTCCCAGCGAAAGGCGACATTTTTGGCTGTTAAGGCGGTGAGCGGCTTAGCGAGCTTGGCGAACTCCTCTATGTGCCTTCGGTAGTAACCGATCAGGCCGAGAAACTGCCGGACCTGGCGGACGCTAGTCGGGGATGGAAAATCCGAGACACACCTTAGTTTCTCAGGGTCCGGTCGCACGCCGTCAGCTGAAACAACGTGCCCGAGGTACTTCACCTCGTTTTTGAGGAATTGGCACTTAGAGGGCTTCAGCTTGAGACCCGCTCCTCTTAGTCGCACCAAAACTTGCTCAATATCGCGCAAATGGTTCTCAAAACTGTCACTGTATATGATAATGTCATCCATATACACGAAGCACAGCCTCCCCAGAAGACCTGCCAGGATAACATCAGCGGTTCTCTGCCAGACAGCAGGGCTGTTGGCCAGACCCATCGGCATTCTTTTCCATTCATAGTGCCCTGAGGGCGTGTTGAATGCCGTTTTCTCGGCATCTGCCGGATCCATTGATATCTGCCAGAATCCCGCCGCCATGTCCACTACCGTGAAGTACCTGGCAGAGCCCAGCTGAGAAAGCGTCTCCTGTATATTGGGGATGGGGTATGGATCGATGCGAGTTACGGCATTTAGTTTGCGGTAGTCCACTACCAATCGATACGAGCCATCTGGCTTTTCCACCAATAGTGCTGGTGCTCCCCAGGGTGACTTTGAGTGTTCGACAATGCCGCGATCAATCAGGTCCTGCACCTGCCGCTCCATCTCCTCACGTTGGGAGTAAGGAATCCTGTACGCACGCTGGTAAACGGGCGATGAAGTGCCGGTTTCTATCCTGTGCTTTATAACGCCACAGCAGCCCAAATCCAGGTTGGACGCGGCGAATACCTCCGAGTAGTCGTTCAGCAAACCAGCCAGAGCCTCCCTCTCCCTGGAATTTACGTGAGAAAGATCGAACGACACCTTTGGAGCAGCCGAAGGACTAGCATGCTCTACAGTTGCGAGTACCGTATCGGTGGGCTCACGTTGCTCTATCGCAGAGGTGAAGAAAGCTAATGTTTTGTTCTTGGGAAGGCTCAGTGGCTGCTGGCTACAGTTAACCACCCGTAGGGGCACTCTGTGGGCGTCATTAACTGTCACGAGGCACGCGGCTGCCTTCAGGCCATTGCTGAGAGAGTCGACCGGCTCAAGCACTCCCACGGCGCCGCTCTCTACATCTGAAGGCACAAACGCGTACAAAATGTGCTCCGACCAAGGAAGGACGACCGCCTCCTCGACCAGCCGGACGGCAACCCGCGAATATACCTTCTCCAATGATCCCACTGTTTGACGGGTGTCAATATCGGTAATGCGAATCTCAGCCCCTCCTCTTGGCGACCGATGTCGTCCTCAGCTCTATGCAGTAGAATTTCAATAGTCGTCCGTTTCTTCGAGGATGGTTCACAAACCCTTCCTCTAGTGTCGTTCGGTTTGGAAGATGAACAGGAGGCGAGCTTGTAGATGATGACAGCAGAGCATAATTTTACAACAGAACAAACTTTGCTCTACTTTACTCATCGACCGGGCAGGTTAGTGCCTAAGTAGCATCACATTACATGCTAAGCATGGAGCCCCAGCTCAGACTGGCCTCCTCTGCATCCGTTTACATGCGCTTTTAAGCACTTGATTAACAAAGGACTAAGGGCGGTCATTTTCAGTGGCCCGCCCAAAGCATCAATTCTCCAATCCAAAATAACATGCGAGATGGGGACCACCCCTTTGGGTTGGGCTTAGCCTCGAACCCAGAGTCTGTTAACAATACAAACTAAATAAACAACAAAAACGCCACCACTCTCTCTCAAGTGAGAGTATACACAGGCTCTCTCTTCGGAGCTAATTCACTAGCGCCTGTCTTTCCACATTCTTGGCGAGTACTGCCTGTCCGTCTGACAGGTGTCCGTCACGGCCCTTCTGGGAAGCTGTGGGTGCCTTCCCGGCGATAGCCCACGACAAAGGGGGGGGGGGGGGGGGAAAGAATGTTGTCTTCGCGGAAGCGCATAGCGTCGGCTGTGGTACGGCGCGCTCTGGCCCGCTGACAGCTCCCTTGTCCTGGAATGTGCCCGGAAATTGGGGAGGATAAAGCCTGTTTCCCCGGGGCGGCGGCGGGTCCGGTTTTTCTGGTCGTCACTCAAAGAGCATGGCTGGGGTAATTGATGATGCCGCTGTCACGGGTCTCCGTCTACGCCGCGCCGTCGAACGTGGATCCTCGTAGCACACACGGAATGTCACAACCTCTATATCATTGATGGCGAAAGAGCTCGCATATCTGGCTGATACGGTTTGCTAGCTCATGGTTTGACGGCGTGTTGGTCGTGATTTCGTTATAAAACCACTTTTTCTTTCTGAAATAAACCATTGTTGGAAGTAAGCGCCGTGTGTTGTCTGTCTTTCTGTGTCCTCGTTTCTTTGCGCTACGTTTTTCACCTTGAAGTATCTAGAGAGATGCAGCTTTTCGCTTTCGATCAGGGTTAACCAGAGCTAAACCACCACCAATTTTTTTTGTGTGTGTAGCAAGAGAAGAATAAACATTGGACCACTTTTTGTCAGAGATGAACTTTGTGTGGTTGCCAGTTTACTAGAAGTTTTCAAACCCAACCAGACACGCCATTCTGTCAGAATTTTCAGTTTTCAGACTTAAGTTCTACCCAACTATAGCATACAGTTGAACTAATCATATTCCACGAGTGTATCCAGTCGAGATCGAGCACACTTCCCACAAAATTCAGAGCGCGCGGCCAGGCGACTACGTGCGGAACCCTTGGATGTGTGCTGGGTGTTGAAAGCGACGCGCTGGTCCGGGTCGAGGACCGACCCGGCAGCGAGGATGAAGGCACAGTAACGGAAGATGCAGCACTTGTATTTTTTTTGTGCTGTTTTCAAAGATGCAGCTGCATCCTCTATCGACAAATCCCCGCGGAGGTATGGTCAAAGTCTTGGGTTGTAGCCGCAGTTATCTTTCTTATTTGCTGTCCTGCAGGAAAGGTTCTGCGCCGTAAAGAAACAAAATAAACTAGAGAAAAACAGCAGCAGCCTCAGATGTCACGTTAGTGAAGCTAAAAATGCGAGCGGGATCGTGGTATGTCGCTATCACGGGTACACATAACAACGACAATGAGATGGTATACCCGGATGTCTTGCTTTTACTAAAAGCTGCGGCCGCATTTCGACGACTCGAAATTCAAGAGAGGTCCGTGCTCTGTGCGATGTCGGAGCACGTTAAGGGTCCCCACGTGGTCTAAATAGATCTGGAGCCCTCCACTGCCCTGACTATTTCTCTCTCCCTCCTTAGTCCCTTCCCTGGAGGCAGCTACTCCGCCTTTCCTTTCCCCGTGAGCAATTACTATTGTTAGTATTGCCGAATTCTGGCGCTCTCAATGTGAGCAACTTCTAGCAGGCGCTTTCTATATTTCACCCGATGCAACTCCCGTCGCGTTTAATCAGTTCATGACATCCATTGAACAGGCGCTTAGTATTAACTGTGACTACACAGTCCTCCTCCTTAGAGACTTCAATGCACCTGGTATTGAGCGTAACACCTCAAAATGTTCTCACCATAACATACATCAAGGCTATGCTTCGCGTCTTTGACATCTATGCGACAACTTAAATGCACACCAAACTTCAATGGCAACGTTTTAGACAGTTGTTCCTCGAACGCTAACAGCGTACAAGTGTCGAGCTTTTATATTTCTCTAGCGCGACCCCACAAATTTCACCCCACCCCACTTTCTATTTCGTGTTCTCTACCAACCAAGCTCCACCCTAATTCAGCTTCAAGCAGTTGCAACCACGATACGTTTTCGCCTGCGGAGGCTACGTGCGGAGACTATATGGCTACTCCTGCGCTGTTCCTTGGACGTCTGTCATCGACCTCTGCAGGGTCAATAACCAAGTTGACCGTTTAACTGAAATTCTCATCACTGGTATGCAGACATACTTTCCGCAATAAACATTTCAAGTTTCCACATTGGTTTTCTTGAGGACTGCGAAATGCTCTGAAACATAGAGCCAGATCACAGAAAGTCGAAGCGCTCTGGTGTGGACCAGTTTGGACAGGGATACCGGCGCCTTCATACCCTATGCCAAAGATTTCGTAGGCGAGACCAGGCTTCATACTTAACGCCAGTTCAGTCGAACGGCACTCATAAACCAGGAGCCTTCGGAAGCACGTCCGCTCTGGTACAAATACATCTAGTGAGTCTATCCGTATCTTAGATGCCTATGTAGGAGAGGTTATCGCGGTGGCTGACTGCCTTCTTTGCCAGTTGCCTTCTGTGTATGAGATAGGCGGTGACAGCGGTGTGTGCAAAGTTCTCTGCCTGGATGAGAACTGCAACTTGTTGTCACTGGACATCTTGCAGATGAGCATTAAGAGGCAACTGCAGAGGTTTAAGAATTCGACGAGCTTTAAAGGGTCAAATGTGTGAAACTTGCATGTAAAACATGTCCAGTCCTTTTAGACTAGCATTCGAAAGGTGGCGTAAATGCCGATTAAAATCGCGACGGCCTTCAAGCTTCTCCGCAGCGTCCAGTGCCAAGTGGGGGAGGGGAAGGGGGAGGGCACATGGTGACCTCATCAACAGTATCGGTACATTTCAAACGCAGAAACGCTTGCTTTCACAGAATAAAATTAACGTTACCAGAGGCAAACCTCGCCGAACGTTGTTTGGCAGCATCCAATGATCCAAGGCAGGATGCGGTTGACGGCAGCTGAAATTCGAAATCTTACCGTCCAAAACGTCGCACCAGGCTTCTCCGCACTTCTCTGCTGCTATGAGAAGAAGCCTAAAAGTTAACCGTTGATTACGTCGTCATCTAAACTGCTAGCGCAAAAAAAAAAAAAAAATCTGGCAGGCTTTACCCACAGCCTATAAGGTCTGAGTCCTTGAATATCGCGTAATTCTCAAAAAGTGGTGCAGTTGCCCTTGAAGAATTAGCTTTCCTGTGGGCCTGATGGAACTCCTGCTGCCATACTGAAGGCACATGGAAATATATTCGTTCCTGTTTAAACTACAATATTTAACAACTGTCTAGGTTCTTGCACGTTTCCTCGTTGATGGAAAATCTCTCAAGTTCAGCGAAAAGACTGACGTCGGCAACAGACTTCTCTCTTCTTCGTTCAGACCCTGGGGTCGTGCGTTCGATCCCTGCCGCGGTGCCGGTATTTCGGTGGAGGCAAAATACAAAGATCGGCGATGGTTTAGCTTTGGTTAAACCTGGAGCGGCGAGATAGCTACAGCTGGCCGAATGGAACTTGGTCACGTGACCAACCACGTGGCGAACCACGTGATCAGCCACGGCGCCGCGCTGCCGGCAGCTGCTCCACACCACGTGACCAACCACGTGAGAGCGTGGCGGCGCAGTCACAGGGTTGCAGCGCCGCCACGCTGAAGGCTTGAAATGCTACCGTAATGTAGCTATCGCTACAAAACCCTAGTGTGCTATGCGACGTTAGCGCACGTTAAAAAGTAAGCACCAAGTGCTCCAAATAAATTCGGAGTCCTCCAAAACGGTGTCCCTCGTGGGGAACTTGCGCTGAAGTTTGCGGTGCCGATTGCAGCGCCATAGCACACTGCCTAGCGAGAAGGGCAAGCAGTTTTGGGTAGTACTATTAGTAATTTTCCGCGCCACCTTCAGGCGCTTATTGGCGTGAGCCTCCGCGCTCTGTCGAAGGTGCACGTGCCGTGCGTCAGCTATCTGCGCTGCGCCGAGAGAAGCTAGGCAATGAATGCTGCCAGCCAAACGCGGGTATCTAATCGCGCAGAATGTGTTCTCGTGTTCGCAGCGGCCCAAGCGGCTGACAAAAGCAGTTTTGAGTCGGTGAATGGAACAACTGCAGTGCCACATTGGCAGCGCAGGTTCCCCATAGCTGCAGGGCTTGTAGTTTGCGATTTTATTGTTTGAAAATTCAGCGGAAGTTTTTTCGCTGTCTATTTCGTAACGCAGATATCTGTTTCTTCGGCGAACATTTCTATCTACAGGCGAACTACTGACTTCCGTTTATATAACGTTGATATAACTGTGAAAAGTCAGCTAAAGTTTGTTGTATCTTTTTGTCAGCATGAGCAGCAGATTTGCCAGCAATTAACGCGAAAACGGTACAACTTGGAGCTGTGCTTGTAGAAGGAAGTGTTATCACCAGTATTTTACTTTACTTCTGAAAACTGGGTCTTGATGTTATCCTTGGCTTGCTGTTATGGTTTCAGCGAGGAGGCGAGGCATCACGTGGCCAGCGTATTGACGGCAGGTATGGGCTTGCCGCTGAAGCGTCGTGACAGTCAGAATATGGCATATTTTCGTGCCGCATATGCTTGGTTTCGCGTCAATGCCCTTACATGCAGCTGAGAAACGTACTTCACCAAGTAACTGCCCTAAAGGTGTGGTGACAGCGAATGAACAGCGCTTCGTTCGCAGACGGCTTGGAAGTTAAGCCTCCCGGTCTGTGAAGCGTTTAAGGTAGCGGAGCAATGTCTCAAAGCGCAGAACTGCTCTAATCCGACGGTACCACTGTCTGATCATGCCCCTCGGCTTTCGTACTCTGTTCATTTTCTTTGACTGAGTGCAACTGCTATTCAAAAAACAGCTAGCTTTGGCGTGCATGTCAATAGTACTATAGTCGGATACAATTAAAGAACGACTTCCCCTCGCGTTTGGCCGGTCCCGTTGGACCTGCTAGCGTGAAGCTGCAGGGTGCGGCAGATGAAATGGTAATAACCACGGCCTTATCGGATTAACCGCGGCCTCATGAAAATCAGTCAGCGCCATTGGCTGGAGGGTCTCCTTTGAGGGGTATTTGCCGCTTCGTTCTTGAGTTGTACACAACTATAACGTTTTTCGGTTTAAACCGAGTTTCGAAAATTTAATTCAGCGTATTTTAATCGTTTTTTCTCTTTCCGTTTAAACCGAACGTTTCTAACACTTACAAATCATGTGTCACGGCATGATTTTAAACCTCAGAATTAAACATATTTACAATTTTTAATGAACACGGCTTTATTCGTGGCCGCTCAACTACATCCAACTTCCCATGTTTCATGGCGCAAGCTGCACCTGCAGTTGTCGATAGTAGCCAGCTTGTTGCTGTCTCTTGAGTAATGAGTAAGGCTTTCGATGTAGTGAGCCACCAGTTGTTGCTTGTCAAGCTGTTTCAGTGAGAAGTTGACGCTTCCGTTGTGGTCATTGCACGCAGCTACCAGTAGCAGGCTACACCAATGTCAGTGTTGACGGGCAGACATCCTTGAGGTACAAAGCAACCAGTGGTGTGCTCCAAGGTTATTTGATGGGTTCCCTTCAGTTTTTTGTTTTACGGCGAGAGCTGTTACTTGGGCCTCACCCTGAGTGGTCACGTAACTGAAGCCTGGTGTACTTGTCGTAGAAATCCGCAAGCCAGGCCAAGCTGACAGAATATGAAGAGAAAGAAGAATAAGAGAGAAAGTACAGGAAAAAATGGAGGGGCGTCACGACTCTCGTCGAATGTTTTAACTAGGACGTAGCATAGTTAAACCGATGTTTTTTTTATATAAACGATGTTGCAAACTGTCATACAGGACTCTTAGTTTTTTCTGTGTGCCGATGACACAAACACGTAAAGAAGCGCGCAATGTTCAGGACCGCAACACTCTCCAGGCTGAAACAATCTGATCTTGA
Organism: Amblyomma americanum; assembly: GCF_052857255.1. Lineage (NCBI taxonomy): Eukaryota > Metazoa > Arthropoda > Arachnida > Ixodida > Ixodidae > Amblyomma > Amblyomma americanum. Next base: position 333,253,580 of record NC_135497.1, read on the forward strand.
ATGTGGCGAAAACCAAAGTTTTCTCCTACAGTCACAAAACTCAGCAAGTGCTCTATCCCTACAACATCGTACGGACAACTTTGCCCAGTTCGGCTGAAACGAGCGCTTTTGGGGCACTCTTTTGTTCATTTCCGACCCTTTTGCCTCACGTCCCACAAATTACTCGGCGCGTTCTTCGGTGCCTTGGAGCTGTTTGCTCATTTTTGTGAGAGTTTCGAAGTCCCCTTCCTTTCCTAAAGTCTATATGTCTCTGCCTTCTCGAATACAGATCAACTGATTAGAATGGAACCTGCAAGTCGAACAGTGACCGTGTAGGAAGAGATCAGAATAAGTTCTTGTCCATCGGCAAGCACAGTTACCGTTACCTGAGAGCAGACACAAAGCAATGGCATGTCCTTAATGATAACTCTCTCCGCTCTGCGGTGTCGACAAGTGAAGGCAGATGTACTCTTCCTTTTACAAATGCGTTCATGGTGATATTTTATGCGATGACCTTTTTAGGCTTGTTAAGATTCGCATGCCGAACAAAATTTGCTGCTCAATTCGCCCTTTAATACTCATGCCTTGCAGAGTCGGAAGTCTGCAATTTGCAGGTTACAATCTTCATATAATAAGAACTATGATATAATGCTTACTCCGACCGTCTAGACATATATCAGAGCTCCTTGTCCTTGTTCTCGAACGAATTGAAAAATTCGATATTTTAGCTGTCGCACCTTGAACTATCCTCCTGTGCTTGCGCCCGATACACTGCCAATGATGTTCCACGCAATCGAAAATTTTCTTAATTAGACCCAAAATTCTTCATTTCAAGCCCCGTTTCCCTGCAGCAGCTTGACAACTGCGTCAATTTGGAAAAGGTGAGATAATTTCCTGAAATTCCCTGAACCTCTGTAAAGATATCTCTTTCGCCGTAGCCGTAGATCGTTTGGATGAGGGAAAATTCCTCGAATGGGCGGTTTGGGTTGTTTCGCACCCCTTAGTATTGAAGTACAGGCTTTGTTGGAAAATGGTTTTCATCGTCTTGCCAATTCAATGCTGTGTTGTCCTGATTGTTTTTATTTCTGTCATAATGTTTCAGCATTTTTTTAGTAGCGCATGTATCCCCCTCCCATCACTTCCTGTTCTCTTGGCAGTACTGTTTTTCGGCATGTACCGCCAGCATCCTCCCCCTCTCCTTTCTTTGGGCCCTTCGAGAAAAAAAAATCGTGGCTACGTGCCTGATTATAACTATTAACGTAATTCACTTCGCGCCGTTATGATCAGCTGTATTCTAATCTTCGGGGAATGCATAAGCCCAACGCATCGTACTCGTGCAGGGGGCTATACTCCATCCATCCCTCGCAGCAGTTCCTCGCAGCACTGCCAAAGCTGCGATGAGTGCACTGCAGGCAACGTTTTGACGCTGCAGAATGTAGTGCGGGTATAAAGTACGCATACGGGAAAATGGTATTGCCTGCTTCAAAGTGCGCATGCGCTATTTCATATCGAGCCTTAACGTACGTTCGCGTTACGTACGCCATTTCCCGAGTTTAGCGCGCGTGACTCTTGCGTGCTCTAAAACACTGTTTTCAAAATAGCGGTGCTCTTCGAAGCAGGGCCTCGGACTGAATTAGTCGTTGTTGCTGCCGTTTTCAGTACGTTCATTGGCCATAAATTGGGCATCGAGCCTTCGCTTCGTCTCATCTCGCCTATAATGAAGAGTATCAGCGATAAATTTGCTTTATTTTTGTTTAGACTGGTGGTCTGCCGCTTTTAGTCATAAAGAGAAGTGTCGATTTGTTGGCAAAATGCTTCCCGTTATAACCAACAGATGGCGCCACTAAGCTGACCTTATCGTTCTGTCTTCGTTTGCATGCACTGAACTAAAGTACGAATGTGACAAATGGTGTAACGTCAAATAGAATGCTTGCGTTTAGCGTGCCTGTATGGAGAGGTGGTACGTATCTGTGTACTCCGCGAGCAGACGACACGCAGACGGCTAGGCGGCGGAGGAACACGTCTAACGCGCTCTCCTGACTGGCTGAGGAGGTAGTGCCTTTGGTAGCGCTGCAAGTTATGGTTATAGTTTCAGAGACTAGCGGTTTTCATGAACTGGATTCGACAGCACTGGCGGCGCAAGGAGCGTCTTGGGAGCTTGAGCGAGAGACTTGCGTCTGCTGTATAGAACTTGACGAAGACCCAGGTGATACGAACCTACAAACAAAAAGGAATATTTCGGTTCCGTTCAACCGCACGCATGAACGCTAGCGCCCACGAAATAGCCTATTCGTGCGAGTGACTTCGCAAAAATAATCATGATTCGCCGAGCTGACTTCTTTGAAAGCTGCTCAGCGTCCTTTTCATGCGGTTTAGCACATCATTGAAACGTCAATCCGTCATAGAAATACCCCTCCCCGAGGACTTCAAAGCGCGTTCATCGCCAACGCGTGAGTTGCGCTTTCAATCATTTGAAGGAGCACTAATAATAACAATAAAACACTTCTTCAATATGCTTCCATAAACTCAAGTTCACGGCCCCTCAATGACGTTCACAAAGCTGCTTGCGCGTTTAGACGCATCTTTCTTTTTCATTTTCACGACAAAAGTGCCTCCAATGATCCCGTTTGTATCTTCAAATTCCCGCAATGCGACTGGTTCCGTAATAGAAGTCGTTTTTGTAAAAACCCCGATTGCCAAGGCTGGGAGAGAGAGAGAGAAGTTGTTGCCAGGAAGAAAGAAAAGGAAAGTGCACAGGCCTGCCCACTGGCTCAAGCCGAGCCACAATCGCTACCACGTGCAGATAGTAGGGAGAGTTGAAAGATGGGACAGAAAGACAGGATAGTAAAGACGCGCTAAGGACAAGGCCGATCCCGGAGGTAGTGCAACACCGGGCCAACCGGTGGCGGGAGGCTGGGGGGATATTCACGGTAATAGAAGCCCGCGGTGTGTTCCTGTGATAGATAATTCAGCGGTATCGGCAATCATTAGGCTAGCATTCGCAACCCGTCGTTGCGGAAATGATGGGAGGTTTATTATGTGGCGCGAGTACGTAGTTCATGTGGCATCGCCATTTTCTACCATTGAGTATTACACAGCTGCGAAAAGGCCCGTTGGCGAACGTATGGTTTCGATGGTGTCTCTCGCTGCTGTTTTCCAACGTACATTCGCAATCGAAGTTGACTAATGACCCCCCCCCCCCCCCCCCCCCCCCCGCTCAGCTATCGTTAACAACGGCTGCGCGTTGTTATGCGTCTCTGTCGTCTACCTGGTGAATGGAGGCGCTTCGGCATTCGCTTTGGCTTCCCATACGTTTCTATGGACAGCAAATAATTTCTCGTAAATACTTTCACCCTTACCTCTTTGTCCATGCGTTCTGGTTTTCATTTCTCACGACGAGTAGCTCGCCGAGACGACAACACGTGTAGTCACAAGGCGTACTGCGGTAGACGCATTCAACTTTTCCGCGTTGCGCTTACATCATCACGCAGTGATATCATGCATGCATGTTTTTTGTAGCACTACCGAGCGATCAAGCCACACTAACAGGCTTCTTGTTGCAGGATATGAATGCCAGTTCCATGGCACCTGGTCATCAGCTGCCCTTCGTCGCCAAGCGTTCCATAAAATTTAGCACAAAAATTTAGCAGTGGCTTAGCTCGGCCATGCCACGATATATATACGTAGCGTGAGCAGCAACTTCGCTCTCCTTCTCCATGGCTATACCACACTGGCAAACGCCCCGCTATATGTATACCCCCACTGATACCTCTGCGCATGCGCACAAAATAAGAGGCGCTATCAAGGGGCTCCGGTGCAGCGTCAGAATTGGCTACTGCGCAACGGAGGCGTACAGCTGGGCACGCGCCGGCGCCAGTGCGTCTGCCACGAATATGACGCACTCTTTGATGACTGGCCAGTAGAGGTGTGCGCCGTGTCGGTTTCGAATGGCGGCGGCGTCAACGGTGCGGCGCTTGGTTATTCATCGGCGGCGGCGCAAGGTCATTTTTCGACGGCGACAGCGGCGCCGGCGGCGTGGAAAGCTAAACCACAAATTTAAAAAGCTATTTCTCTACAACCTTCTTTGCTAAACTGGTTGAAATTATAGATCTTTTCGTACTAAGGGCTCAGAATACAAAATGCAGAGGGGTTGAAGGGTGAGAGAGATGCAAAAATGTTCTGTAAATCTTTTGTTTTTTAGGGGCCTTATGTTTTTAAAAATTAGGCACATATCACAAGCGCGTATGTTGATTGTGTTTATATATTTCTTGCTCACGAACGTGCAGAACCTTTCTTGTTTTCTGCGTCGTAGTCGCAATTGTTTTCTTTTTTCTATCCTTCGGTTGTACAGGTATTTTTCCATTGCGCAGAGCCAGTGAATTAATCTAGAATTGTTAAGCCGGCACCGACACACGTGACACTCGATATGTTAATCGTACTTCCACTGGTTCTAAATAAGATTGCGGTTATACATTATTCTTTACGTAAAAAGAAACGGACCTCTTCTATAACCAACTTTTGCTTGGTTGAGCCCGTTACCTGTCAACCAATCAGTAGATGTTACACCGAAACCGTTCCGAAACCGTTGTTTCTTCTCCTTGCGCCATGTTGCACTTTTGAAAAAGTTTCGGAATCCAATGTTGCGTTGTCTGGTGACGATACGCATGTCTAGACGCGCGGAGAGCAGGGTTGCTTTTGTTTGTTTTGTGTTTATTCATTGCAACACACTTGACATGTAACTCCTTAACATGATTATAAGCCTCAGGCAGGGAAAAGAATTCAACAAGACAAAACTGAACCTCAAATGAAGCTATATTTGCAGGGAAAAATATATTCATATTTAGAGGGCGCGCCATCGCGCCTAGTGAAAACGTCGGCGGCGATGGCGGCGGCGCGCCGATCAGTTTGCGTCGGCGGCGGCGGCGCAGCGAAGGCAGTCGGCGGCGGAGCGCCGATGCCTCCGCGCACACCTCTGCTGGCGAGGCGAGCGCGCTCCGGCGCCTCAACTGTGCGCCGTGTGACATCACTGCTCCTCGCGCATGCGCAGCACGACTCTCGAGGAGCCACGCGAAACTGCTCAACCTCGGCCAGTGTAGCTCACGCTACAAAATTCTAACCGCATGTTCATTAGCGCAAGTGGAGGCAACATGGTTCGGCTGTTCACATTCCAACGCCGGCCTACTATAACGAGCAGATTAGATATTTTTGAACAAGTGACCAAGCACCCAGAGCGAAAAAAAATCATATGCCGGTAGATTGGCCTACAGTTTGACTCACCCGTGTGATATCACGACTGGTCATAACATGGAGGACCATAACAGGGACTGACGGCGCGAGCTATTTACGTCAGCGTTCTGCTTGTGCAGCTCAGTCGGTGCGCACGTTGCACGCAACTGTGGCAGGCTCCAGTCTAGATGCAAATATTCAGTCTTAGCGGCAGAAATATGCGGCGTAAGCGTCAATACGAGTCGCAGCATGCTTTAGAGACTTCTCTTCCCGTCGCTTTTGTTATTACTAACCTTGCAATTTACTGTCTTCACTGCTAATCGCGTTCCGCTGGCCAGACTAAGTGTATGCTGCATTTACACAGCAATCACTTATTTATAGGCCACTATTCGTTTCCTCCCGTCTCACACGATTCCCAAGCTTTGAGTCTGAATCTGAAAAAGTTGAAATGTACAGATTATAATCGAATTTAACGGCAACTCATGGAGGAAGTTGTTTCATGTTCACTACTCATGAAGTCCCCCTCCCCCTTTAATCCCACTAAGTGCAGACCAGGCATCAAACTCTGGAAGTTATTGGTCTAACTACAGGGTTCGCGAGACGCTAGACAAAGTGAAAGCGTACGGGTTGTGGGTTATGGGGGTTTAACGTCCCAAAGCGACTCAGGCTATGAGAGACGCCGTAGTGAAGGGCTCCGGAAATTTCGACCACCTGGGGTTCTTTAACGTGCACTGACATCGCACAGTACACGGGCCTCTAGAATTTCGCCTCCATCGAAATTCGACTGCCGCGGCCGGGATCGAACCCGCGCCTTTCGGGCCAGCAGCCGAGCGCTATAACCACTCAGCCACCGCGGCAGCGTGAAAGCGTACAGTATTACGTAATGTCTATTAAGCGAAACAGTAGCACAGCGACTTCAATGACCACCTCAAACGGGTGCCTGACCACTCAAACGGATATCACCCTCTTTGCTGAGCTATTCGCTGAATCCAGTGTTCGCAGGTCGATGCTAACCCGTACGGCGTTGCACAGACCGTCTTGGAATCGGCTGTTATTTTGTCGATAATGACTGTATGATGTCAATCATGAACCGCGGCCAACACCGAGCAAGATTCATTTCACCCGAAAATATCAAAGGTACCTGTGCGACTGCTCGCGAGACTTCACCTGCAACACACAAGCTAACATCACCTCGAAGACTTATATAGAACCACTCTTCTTAAAGGGACACTGAGGGCAATTTCATTCGACTACTGTTCTCAGCAAAAATTGGTTCTCTGACTCTTTCTTGCTATGCTGACGCTTGTCCGGCAGCAAAAGACCCGTTTATTGGCCGAGAAAATTGAATTTAAGAATGTCCCGCCAGTCGATTCAAACTCGTGATGTACCGCCTTTGCCAAAAGTAACCGAGCAACAGGTCTTTGCTGGTCAACCGTACAGTGGAGCCTTTACGGCGTCCCTAAAGACCGAAAGGTGTCATAACGTGAGGACAGGGGTTCGCCTTATTTTACACAGATTCTGAACTTAAGGGCTGACGTAAGTACTTCGCTACACGGCTAAGAACCAAAGCAATGTGGCCCGGTTACTTTTGGCAAAGATGGAACATACCGAAAAGGACGGGTTGCCGCCGTATTGAAGTGAATAGCGGTGTAGCGCAGCCTCCGGGATCCGCAAAAAAACGTTGTCGACGCACGCGCTTTACTTGCGAAATCAGCCGGTGAGGGCGACACATGTATTTCGTACCCTGGTCATTTCTAGCTTATAAAATCCCCGCTATCGGTAAGAGTGCTATCTTTATCACTAGTACGTGGTGCTTGTCAATGCAGGCCTGCTTCTATTTAGCTTTTAAAGCAAAACCTTCGCTAGTGGACATCAGGTGCACAATCCAGATTTGCGCGTAAAATAATGAATGCCAAGGCAAACTTTCCGAATAAATGTATATATCTGTTCCTACAGCAGTCGTGCGCAGACGGAACCAAAATCGTAATGTTTTTCCTGAATTCCAAACATCGACTGCTTTTAATGCGTTAGCATTAGAAGGGTCTGTGCAAGCGAAAATGGCGACCGCCGTCTGTGAGTAGCCAGTGGCAGGTGGCCCACCTGCCGCGATGGGTAGGTGGGAACCTGCCCATAAGGCTACGAAAGAACTTACTATACTGCGGTTACATCGAACCTTAGTATGCCACCTCGGATATAAGAACTTCAGTGTTTTTCACTTCGGACGTACCGAACTTAAGTATTCCACCTCAGATGTAACGAGCTTTCGTGTCTGGACATCGGATGTAACAAACTTGGATATAACTGACTTAAGTGCAGCACCAGCACCTCAGATAACGAACTTTCGCGTGTCAGCCTCAACCATGAACGTTTGGCTGCTAACGCAAATTAATCATGCCTTGCTAGTACTTTCATTGCACTCTCATTATTCGTTGAAGGTCTTAGCTGCTGCGCGTGATTACAATGAGACGACCGAGCGTAACGCTCCAGAAACACCACTACAGTCGGATCCAACTGAAGAATGAATGGCAGATGCCCCTCAAAAGACGCCCTCCAGCCAATGGCGTCGAAAGGTTTTCATGATGCCGCGGTTAATCCGATGAAGAGTGGTTAATCCCCGTTCATGTCAACCACCTGCTATTTCCCACTAGCAGGCCCAAGGGGATATGTCAAGGGGCAGAATTGGCCCGCGCCATTGGCTAGTGGGGCTCCTTTGAGGGGCATTTGCCACTTCGTTCCCGAGTTGTATCCCACTGCAGCCGGCACAGAAGACTCCCAATAGCCGTTTCCGAGAACCCGATAGCGTCGGGTCGAGCCTGAGGTCCGGTTGAGCAAAAGTCACTCCGACTCGATGACTGCGTGTTTACTTGAAGTCGATTTTAACGAGTCGACAGATAGAAAAACGATTTTTTCAAGTGAGTTTTAGACCCTGCAGGGTCCCTTGGCCACTGTGCGGTCCCGCACTTCATCAGGTTGGAAGACGGCGAGTTAGGGGGTGAAGTAGGGTACGATTGCAGCCAACAGCTACCGCTTCATGCGCTGTACTTGCGGAGTCTTGCCCGTAATACTTATGGAGGGCATTAGCGTGAGCCACGCGGCGAGGGATGATATTGGGGATGGACATTTCGAGGAAGGGGTTTCACAACGAGAGGTGTATGGATGTGTCGAGGGATGGCTATAAGGGTTAACTGGTTAGCGGTTATGTTGTGCGAAGGGAGATTATATGGCGGACAGTGGCGCTCGCGGCAAGTCTAAGGTATTGTGTCTGAAGGTGCGCGTCAACTAGTTCCTGAAGGGTGTTATGCATGCCTAGTGCAAGGAGTTTGGCTGTGCTAGTGCTACGAGGTAGGTTTGAGACCAGCTCAGCTGCAGCGACACCAAGCGTCGAGCAGCGCAACGGAAGAGGGCAGTGGCAGCCTCCAAGATCGCGGCCGGTACCACTGTCTCGGAGGCGCGACGGCGCAAGCCAGAAAGAGGTTCGCATTTATCATCTCCCCTCGCATTAACTCGAATCTTCGACTCAACGTTTATACGCTTCCTGCCGGTCGGGCCGAGCGAGTCAACCTACCCCCTGCAGCGGAGTTGACTGGACCCAACCCCTCGACTCCTGTCCCGACTCGACGCGAGTTTACGTGAACCCAGTAACCAGTTTTCAACCCGATAACTCGACTGAACTCTGCCCTCTCGGGTTCATGTAAACGCCGCTAATGAATGCACATACCCCAACAACGAAATCTCCGTTGGTGGCCGTCCAATCACATGGAAGCCGTGGTACTAGCCAGACACAGTCAGAATATTTTTTCATAAGTGGCCCAGATAACCTTATGTATTGAGCGGGAAGGGGTGCTGGGCCAAGAAAAGCACTGCCACACTGCCATGAGAAACAGAGGGCGAAGGGAGGTAGGGGGGAGCCCCCTCGGTGAGGGTGTTGTTAGTCCCACCCTGGGTAGGTGCGGTAGTAGTGTGACTGGTTGCATCCAGCAGCTGCTGAGCTGCATGTCACGCATGTTCACTGCGAACGGCTGTCACAACTGCGTCACCTCCATCGTTTCTCTCAGTGCAGTTGAGATGGCAACGTTCGGACAGATGCGAATAGAGAAACGTTTTACACAGCAGTCGAACCTTTTATTTCAAATAAAATGTTTATATATATATTTATATAATGACATCACAAATGCCAAATAAAGTAAAAAAAAAGAAGGGGGAAGAAAAAAAATAAAAGGTGGCTGCCTCTTCTTAAATAAGGGACACACTGAGACATCAAAAAGCAGATTCAAAGTAGCAATGAGAGACAAGTCATTCAAAATTCATTGGACAAAGAAGTAAAGTGACTGTGGTCTTTAAACAATGATGCGGAAGGGGAGAGAGGGGAGTCGCTTTTCAATGTGTCCTCCAGGAGTTGAGGAAAGTCCAGTCCATTGTGTCGAAGTAAAAAAAACGAACAAGGGTAAGAACCAACAAGTGAAAAGTAAAAAAAGAAACTCAGCATCTCGGAAGCCTTCCAGGGCA
>NC_135497.1:333263390-333299793 GCF_052857255.1 Amblyomma americanum
TCTGCATCGTGACGCAGCTGTAATAGTACTGCGCCCGCCGTGTGGTCGCGCCTTGGCCCGCTCGCAGAGTGACGTTGTTGTTGTTGACCTCTTGTGGGGTGGCAAGTGTGCGGTGGTTGGGCGCTAGCCTGTTCTTCCTCCTGCCCCCATATTTGTCTGCTCCTTTTTTTGTTTTGTTTCAAACGCACCGATGAAAATCCTACGTGTCATGTACGCGATACTTCTTCGTTTTGGCGTAGGTATCACCCACGCTATTATTAACAAACTGGTATTACTCGTCTGTTACTACTCCTACGTTATTATTCGTAGTCGCTTAACGTGAGCAAAGGAAAGCACGGAAAGCGACGTGGGGGGGGCCGTCCTTGGTTCGTTAGTTCCACCGCTTACCTATCCAAAAGTTTTTTTTTTTTTTTCCGAACTACCCTGGGAGCCTCTGCTACCAACCGATCGTCTTATTCAAATTTGCCAAGGCTTTTGGTTGCTTATCGAGGTGGCATTTTATAAACCGGATCTATTCTGGCGCGAATGGACGCTTGTTGGCTCCCTTTATTTTATCATCGTCTTTAACAAGCTCGCTTTTAATTCGGCCGTTGCTAATAATTAAATAGTTTGTGGGAGTTTAACGTCCCAATGCGATTCAGGCTATGAGGGACGCCGTAGTGAAGGGCTGCGGAAATTTCGACCACCTGGGGTTCTTTAACGTGCACTGACATTGCACAGTGCAAGGACCTCTAGAATTTCGCCTCCATCGAAATTCAACCTCCGCGGCAGAGATTGAACTCGAGTCTCGGTTCAGCAGCCGAGCTCCATAACAACAGAGCCACTCTGACGGCTCATACAGCCTTTAATGGCTGATACTGCCGGTCGAGATCCTGTCCGGCCGTTACATCGCCAACCGGAAGTCACGACAATGGAAGTGACGTCACACCGTCCTTTTATTACCCTCTTCAACTCGATAAGAGAAAAAAAAACCTTTGTGCACGATTCGATTCGAACCACCATCCTTCCGTTCCGCAGCCCAGCGTGCTAACCACTACGCTACTTCCTGCCAACGCGTATGTAGTTCTCCTTGTCTAGGACGCTGGAGAGCGTTCGCGGAAAGGCGTCGAATCAGACGGATGCCTCCCAAACGCCCTCCATTGTCTCCAGCATTTAAGATTCACAAACAGTTGTGTACTTAATTAACATCTTAACCACACATCAGTGACACAAGCAGCAACACCGCGCTAAAGGCTTTCGCCTCACCGCACTTTAGGTCAACGGAGTGACCCCCTGAATTTTTTGGGTCAGGCTTCAGCGATGAAACGGCTTTTGCTGCTTTGGTCATGAAGTAGAGCTTTCGCTCTGGAAGAAGAAAGGGACATAGGCAATGTATGCTGGTAACCGATGGCCCTTTAGGCTGACGGAGTGGGTTCCAAAGGAAGGCGAACGTATCAGGATGCGAGACAGTCAAGTGGGCCGATGAAATCAGTAACCTTTCGGAGATAGTGTGGCCGCAACCGGCGCGGGCGAAGGTTAGGTGGGCGGTTGACATTAAAAAGTTTGCGGGGTTAGGTGGCTGCGGCTGGCACAGAGTAGGGTTGATTGGAGAGATTTGGGAGTGGCCTTTGTCCTGCAGTGGGCGTATAGTCTGGCTGATGATGGTGATACGACAATTAAGATTAATTTACAATTTGTTTAGCCCAGCTGTGTATTGAAAATGGTTAACTAATTGCACGATGCCTAGTAAGGTTGCTGATACGTGTATCCGAAGCACTGAGTTTCGGGGAAAAAAAAAAAAGCTGAAGTATTTTTTTTTTTTTGAAAAGGGGAAGGTTGTTTGACATTGAAGGGTGTCATGATGCTCTGCCCGCTTTGGGTTCATTGGATCGGAAGAGAGGAGAATGGGAGCTAGGCTTTACTTTTCACGTCTATTTCTCCATGTGCGGGGAAAGTTTATGGGCTCAGAAGAATCGGCGATGGCTGGATTTGAAGATAACAGCCAGCTATAGTCGCAGAAACGAACTGTATGTCGAGTAGGTACTGCGGCGTGCACTTGGCCTCCCGTATTCGCAGCGTGTGCAACCACCAGAGTGGGAGGTAAGCCGACTCCACTCTTCCTTGCGACAAATCTCCACTCCTTGCGGCACTTCGGCGTCTATGAGCTTCCGCAAGGTATATTCCTAGCTTTTAGGGGCGAAGAGCGGAAGCGAAGCGAAAACGTTTCTTCTCTATGTCCCTGCCTTGCACTTCGATACCATCGTGTGGAGGTCGCGGAGTGCGTTTGAGTGTCGCTGCGCTGTTTGGATTCGCAGAGCACTGAAGCGAAGACTGAAAAGGCAAAAAAAGGGCGTTTCTTTATTTTTGTAATTTTCGTTCATTGTAGCGTATTCGTGTAGCGAAAAGGCGATTATCTGCTTGTTATTTTTTTTCTCAAAGTTTTGGTGGACGGCCACGCGATGGCGCCACCGTCCGAATGTGCCCCAGACGCTGCTTTGCGACGAAAAATGCGCGGACCAAAATACTTAACACGCTACATGTGAGTGCGAGGGCTAGAACAGTGGGAGCTGTGCTGCGTTCTCTGGAAGCCGCCGAGTTTAATTCCATGCAGCTCCGCGAATGCTGAGGATGTGCACGTATGCGCGAGCTACAGGGCACGCCCTAGCACGCTGAGGGCGACTCCCCGTGGCCGATAATTTATTTACTAATTTCTCCGCCTCTTGGCGTAAACGTGATTGAAATCGCGTGACATATGTATTCATTTTCAGCTCCCTCTTTCTATCGTTTCATTCTAAGCGTACTCCGTATACGACCCAGGACAGTTTGTGCTTATATCGAGTCATTGTTTGCGCGTTCCACAGTGGTGCATGTGTTTATGCGGCCCGTCATACAGTGTCCGGCGCACACAAGAACGGGCCTTCTGCCGCGATCGAACCTGGCTGGCGCAGCGGTGCTGTGTAGTTCTGAGCGCTGCTTTCTGTCGCATACAAGCTGTCCGCCCGGGGCACTGGCTGGATCTGATCGCGGCGGCCACTTAGGTGTAATGAATCTTTAGAGCCTTGTCCTTCGGAGCTTGCGGGGCTGCCGCCGGTAATTATTTCTCCCTTTTCTTTTTTCTATCTGTCTTTTCTCCTTGTCCGCGCGCGCGCCTATCCTTCACGGAACTCGCGCTTTGGCCGTTATTTCTTGCCAGTAGAGACGCACGAACCTGGAATCGCCGGGGGACTAGAGTAGCTGCAGCGTGGTTCGGCACCTGGTTAGAGCTAATAAACAGATTGGGCCGTGTCGCCGCGATCGCGGGCGGTGCTAAAGTGGTTTTAATTAAGGCCGCGAGCTGTCGATTAAACTGGGCTGACTGTGAGGGGCGACGCGAATTGGAAAACCTGTGCTTTGTCCCCTCGGACGATTGGACCTCAAGGTGACCGTAACCAGACGGGCTGTGTCTGCATTTTTTTTCCTCCTTTTTTTTTAAAAATCATTTTAGAAACAGGCGGGTTTTTATCAGCCACTTAAGGAGCTTTCAAGGCGTTGCGAGATAAATGCTGCACAGCCGCGGTACCGGATAAGTGAGAATGGGGTCGGGAGGATGGGCGAAATTACCTGATCGAGCGCCATGCCTCAAGAGGCGAGTGTAACCCGTCTCGGGCGGAGTTCGTTTTATCGACGACCTCCGGGTGACTTTGCCTCGTGCCACGAGGCCCTGGCGCCAGCGGTCATCGTGAAAAGCACACTGACGACACGTTCGCGCATGCCCGGATGCGCCCGGGGCGTGCGTTTTAAGGGCCTCGTTCGTGGTGGTGGTAGTGGTTGTTTATTAAAGTAATAGTAAAAAGGAAGGAAAACATTGTTGCTAGCCCCGGCATCTGCCATCGATACTGCAGCACCTGAGCTGGGGCAGCGGAAATAAAGGATAGCAGGCAGAATGGAGAAATGAAATGAAAGTGGTGATGGGGGACAGGAAGAGAGGATAGGGGGAGAAGTAATATGTACAAACTATTTACACAATGAGAAATGTGTCCAGCCTCGTTCGTCGAAGGAGTCAGTTTTCGCACACTCCTCTTCATGCGGAGCGTTGACAGACGCGATACCTGTATGGAGCGCCTTTCGCGCGGAATGTTTTCGTCCTCGCTCCGTACGGCGCTGCCATTCGTGGTCGTGCGCTGGGCAACTGAATGCGAGCGTGGAAAGACAGGGCCGTTTTTACGGCGCACTTGAGTTGAACCTACCGAGAGCGGTTTTGGTTCTCGTAGTTGTGGGCCAGTAGGTCCGCAATTTTCTTTCCCTTTTCCTGTTTTTTTATAATTTGTTGAACCTGGTCGTCACTGCCCGTGCAGAGAGCAAAAGACGTACAAACTTGAGGTCGGGGCGTCTCTGGGTTAAGAGTTCCGCTGCACTTGGTGCAGCGGGTTTGCGGTTTCCGCCTAAGGAAGACGTCCTTGAAATGGCTCGCAGCTTTGATACGCGCCCTTCTCGAGACTCATTATTGTCTGGCGAGCTATTGCAAGTTGTTGCTTTATGAGCTGCAGCGCACGTAGTAGCTGCTGGCAGTTTTTCCGCATGCCGCAGCCGGAAATCTCGCTCGGTCGGTTGGGCGACGTTCTTGGATATGAAGCGAGCGACACGAGCCGGCGAATATCGCTTGGCGACACCGCTGGCATTTCTGCAAGATCGCTAATGCTCGGTTGTGTAACTCGGTTGTGCGACTCAAAATTTATGTGCCCTTCGTTAACTGAGCAGTGCGTTTGCACAATGTTCTGGGTTAACTTTCCAGCGCGCAATACATTTCGTGTCTGGGCGCAGTAGCGTTGGACCGGATTTCTCCGCTTACGGGCGTATTTTTTTCTTTTTTTTTATTTATGCAGAAATGCAGGGTGATAAATTCATTTGGGCCAACTAATGGTTTGCTGGCCGAGAGGCCCATGCAGTAAGTACGCAGGGGTGACCTTCAAGGAAGCAGTCAGCTTGCAAGTATTAATTTCGATAAAATTTGGGTCTTACACTTGAAACATCGTACCTGAGAAATATATAGACACGAAATAGAGCCAACATCACATAGTATATAAGAAACAGAAAACCAGTCGAAAAAAAAACCGAACTTAGTTTTCATCTCGTTATTTTTTTAATTTATGTATTATTTTTTGAAAATGGGATTTACGACGACAGGAACTGAAATAGTACGCTTTAACGAGATTCCTAAGCACACACATCGGGACGATTTACACCATTTTTCACTCTGGCATTAACGTTTGGCAAGAAACTGAGTTTCGGTTCTTTGGTTATTATGTATTTTAGTTTAACGGGGATTATTTCTTGGCCCGTTTTTATAGAGATCTATTTCAAATGAATGTACATTTCATTTGGATTGACGTCAGCGTGACGGCAGCATCAGAAGAAATCAGGAAGCGGCCTATCATTCAAATATTTAACAAGGTTGATGATATCCTTTGCTAGTTGAGGTCTGGGCGCCAGTGAGCCAATGGTTCGGTCGCTTCCGACAGACCCTTGAAAGCCGCAGCTGCGTCACCGATCAGCAGGGACCAGTGCCGGTGTGGGTCCAATGGATCCGAAATGTAAATTAGACAAATCGATACCTTTTAGAATATGACCGTGCTCGTTTTTACTTTTGTGAAGAGTATATTCCATATTTTGGTGTCAGTATACAAGTGTCTTCTGTATAATAAATGAAGGAACGGAATTTTAAAATCTTATAGAAAATTAAGTAGGGAACATGAGTTACGTGGTTTCCTACAAACGTTAGTGATATGTTCCTTGATATTATTTTGTAATAAGCATAGCATAAAACCCAGCTACCGGCATGATTGAAATTACGCACTTTCTTGCCTATTCTTGAAGAGCCGCTATTTTGACTGTCAGCAAAGGCAAAAAAGATTGCATATTCGGTTTTAGCAGAATTCAACTTTAATTTATTGGTACTACTGCGTTCAACTATATTATCTAGTTTTTTAATTGCCCCTTTCGGAACAACCATAGCAACCTTACCGAACTCGCGTTCGCCGCTCATAAGTGGGTTCTTGTTGTTGGTGAAAAATTGTGTGCTGCAAATCAAATCGTTGCGCTGCGAAAACTGTGACTTTGGCGTTTTTTGTGCGGCGCGCTCCTCATATGTGTGGCTGGGACATGCAAGCAAATAATTGCACGCTGCGGGGGGGCCTTTGGTGCGTGTTGCTGTCCGGGCAAACGCTTGTGTGTTGGTGCGACGTGCACTAGAACAAAGTTTGTGCAGGTTTCAAGTCGTCGCGAGTTTCCGCTGGAGGCAAACACTTGCCCCCGCGGCGGCGGAAAACCAGCAGGGCGAATGAGACGGGGGAGTTGAGCCCACGCACCTCCAGCAGGCCGACCTCCCATAGCGGGCCTAGGGAAATGCGGCGGCGGCGGCAGAACGGCGGGCGGTAGCGAGCGTTGAAGACTGGCCATGACGCTCGATTAGTTCGTGTGTTTCTTTCCCGCGGGGCTTCGCTCGCAAATCGATTCGATTGTTTCAGAGCTGGCGTTCTTATTTTGATTCGCTTCGATTCCTCCGCCGCCGTTGGCGAGCTTGCGTGCGTCTGATCCCGAGTCGGATAAAAAAAGCCCCTCCGAGCTCTAAATGTCATATACTTCTGTTACCTCCTCCTTCTCCCCCTTTCTTTTCTCTCTCCATCTCTCCCGGTGTTGTCGGCTTCGCTTCTCTCCCTCCTTTCCCCCTTATTTTTTCCCCTCCCCGCTCTCCTACGCTTTTATGGCTCTGGTCTGATGGACTGCTGTTCACTTTCGATGTCCTTACCTTCCTCCCCTCCTTCGCCGTCATCCGTCGAGAGCGCGCACCCCGAGTATTATAGGCGCACGGACAAACGCACGGGGGTGCGCGCAAAGCGAGTTTTTTTTTTTTCACCCCCCCCCCCCCTCCCCATCCTTTCCTACAACCGGGCCTCTCTCCTTTCGGCCGGCCGTCGTTCGCTCTCGGCTTTTCGAATGCAGCCGGGAGTGATGGGTGCGCGTGTATCTCGAGCGATATCGCAGCTTTCACGATCTGTCGCGTTTTACGACGTCGAGTCTACCGGCCCCCATAGCTGCGCTGCGAGAGCATGGCTCGTTTCGTGTTTCTTTCTCCCTTTCGGGTGTGCGTCTGTTTATTCCCCCCTCTTTACCCGCGGCCTTCTCGATCGCCTCTGTTCCTTTCTTTTGTTGCGCTCTGCTGACGCGCAGCTGGCTTTATTCTTGCGTCAGGCGGCACTGGCTGTTATTTGTTAGCGCTCTGGCCTCTTATAACAAAACTCGTATTTTCTCTGTCCCTCTTTTTCCACTTTTTTTTTCTACTCCTCCTTCTTGCTTCCTCCGCGAAGAGCTTCAACTGCTGGCTGGTGTTTAAATTGCCGCCACCCGAGATGTGATGCACGTCGCGATAAGCATCTCGCGCGGAGGGGAATATGTAGTACGGTGCCTACAAAAACTCGCCGCTGTCGGAAGTTTTGCTACTCGATCGCCGTGTCTGACTCGCTCGTTCTCACGCGGGCGCCGCGATGCCGCATCTTGTGTGCGGCCGGCGCCTGGGCCCTCCTCCGAGTGCTTGCTGAGGAAGACTTGTTGGCACTCCTTACACTATAACCTGATTTGAGAATGGCACGCCACAGTGTTTTGGCTCCCCCCCCCCCCCCATTTTTTTTGCGCTCAACCTTTTTCGTCAGTGATTTGAGAACTTTGCGTTGCAAGCCGCGCAAGACCCAGCCCACGCGAGGAGTCGAACCGAGTTTAAATTAAAGGGAAGCAAAGTGGTACAGTCAGACTGAAGACCTGGAAAGAAACTACTGAAATACAACGTCATGGCGTGCCCGCTGAAGCAAACACCCGTGTCGTCTGCTTGTCGTCTGCTTTCAGCGCGCGTGCCGGGGCGCTGCATTTTTTTTTTTTTTCCCTGCTGCTTCTACGAGGCGCCGCCACTGCATGCGCCCCCGTCGGCGCATACAACGATTGTGACTTTATCTGGTCGCCTGCGCTCGCTCGCGCATACCGGAGTTTCACCTCCTGTATAGTCTTGCTCCGTGACCCTTTGTCAGAAGTGAAGATCCTCTCATTCTGGTGAGCCACACTGTGTGGCTCCTTATGCTTCGCCAGTGTTCCAAACCGCGTGAAGGTGAGGGAACTCTCGTCCTCCCCCTTCCAAAGCTTAGGACTTCCAGGACGGCTGCAAAAGTGCCATTACACGGCTTGGGCGCTAAACTCTAGACGAGTGCTGTGCCTTACCTTTACCATTTGATGCTTTTGGAGGAACCAGAAGGGGAAGAAACGCTTTCCGCGGCGACATCTGGAATGCCCTGGTAGAAGGCTTACAATCGTGCGTCGTGGTTCGTGAGATTTGCGGTGGACTTTCACCCTGCTTATTGGCGACGATCTGCTCATTTGACGCTTATGAGATGCTCCCGCCCCTCCCATCTTTATTTTTATTCTACCTTTCTGTTCGTTCTGTTGGCTGCTGACGCGTCGGCACCAACGCTAGCTTCGTGGCGAAAACACGTTCTTCCGATTCGCCTGCGAGAGGGCGCAGCAGCGGCGCTGGCGTTTCCCATTGAGGGTTTCTTTCTCGGAAGAATCGTGCTGTGTGACGAGCTTCGCCGCTACTCGGAGAGCTAGCGCCTTCTTACCCGACCGCGTACGGGGTCGTCGTCGCTATTGCTTCCTGCCTACGGTTGATGCTGACAGATGCCGCAGTTGGGACGTCACTGGCTGCGGCGGGAAAAAATCAAAGCCTCCTCCAGCGCTAATCGTATACGCGCCACTTGTGCAGCATAGCTCGGAGGGGAGGCTAGTGCGTGTCACCCGCCCCCATCTAGATGCGGCCATACGCGCGTTCGCGTTCATTAGGAACGTGCTCGTTCGTCCGTCTGTCAACGCGGTATAATAGGCAGAATGGGACGGGCGCCGACGCTTGACGAAGGGAAAGAAAAGCAATTATGGCCATCTAGAATATCTCGCATCGCGAACTGGCAGCCAGCTGTCGTGACGCCGGGCCACTGCGTATGCTTTTCGGGGGCAGGGGGGTGGGGAGGAGGCTCGAATGGGGAGGGAGGGGGCGCCGTGGAGTGAGGGCAGCACCCCCCCCCCCCCCTTTCTCCACGGCCGCGACGCGCGCGGAGGAGCGGGAATGCGTCGACATTGTTGTTACGAGTCCTGTCGTACGGAGGAGAGAAGACCTGCTGCTGCCGGACGATGATGAAAGCCTGGTTGGTCCTCCCTCCGTGGCCTTTTCTTTTTTCATTTTCTTTCCCGCTCGCCGATATTGCTGCTTTCTTCCTCGTCTTGCGAACTCGAAAAAGGAGGCGGAGGAGAAGGGTGCTCGCTGTTAACGAGTGGCCTTTTAAAAATGAGCCTCGCGCGAGACTGCAGTCCCCCAACCCCCTCTTTTCTTGCCGCTCCTCGCTCGCTTCTCTCTCTCTCTCTCCATTCATGCGCTCCGGCCATCGACGGAGGTCAGCGTTCGATAAGAATGGAGTTTGCCTCGTCCTATTACGCGGGTTATTTACGAGCCGCGAGATAACGAGAGCCACTCGGCCGGAGGAGACCTGAGGCGGTCGCCTGCTCGTCGAGCGGCTCGCAGAGTGCGAGGAAGACAAGAGGGCAGAGAAAAACCGCAGCAGAGGTCGAGTTAGTGAAACAAATGCGCCCAGCTTGAATACGCTTAGGCCGAGAGGGGTCTCCCGTGCATAGGCTGGGGGAGATGGGGGGGCGCAGCGACGTTTGGTGCTGCCTCTTTACGCGAGGACCATTTGTGCGCAGTGTATGTATACACCCAAGATGGCTTGTTCCAACTAGTACTGCTGTATCTGATTCGCGGCCGCCGACACGACCCCTGCGCCACTTCAACTACCGATGGGCGCACGGGGGGAGGGAGGCTGGTGGTTTGTGAGGGCAAGAATGGGTCTGGGTCTCTGCTCCGGAACCTGGCTGCTTGATGTGTTTTGCCCTGGTCGCCGTCGTCTTCCCGCGCTGCCAGCGACGCTGAACTTGTGCGCTGCCGGAAGGTCTCGAGCGACAGGGACCCGTCCTGCAGTGTCACGTGTAGTACTCCTACTCGCATAGGGCTGCGTTTTGCTTTGCCTCGAAGCACGCCGCGCTGGTAGGTGACGGTGGCGCTGAATTCGGGCAAAACTCAACACAACCCGGTATGTCTGCGGTAGGCGTTGCCAATCCGGAACAGTTTGCGGCCTAACGACGACGGCAAAGAAAACGGAGCGGGAGAGTGAGGGCTGCTTTGCTCGAATGCTTCGCGCGCAAGCTGGGATGAGTCGCATCGACATTCAAATCGAATCAACGTTAAAAAAGTAGTCAAACGAGCGAGGGCAGGAAAATATGGAATACATTCTTTTCGATTTGGCGTGAGCGACGGGGCAGAAACTGGGACGAAGGGTTGAAACTAGTGAAATATAGACGCTGAGTAGGTTGCGTTTCTGGGGTAGAAAATGTGACGTTCGTTCTCTGAAGGCCGCTTTCGAAGTGATAGTCTACGTTCGTTCTCTGAAGGCCGCTTTCGAAGTGATAGTCTACGGGTTTTGCGTTTCTTTCCGCTAACTACGATAATTGCAGCCGTACCGCACTTGCGGCTAGGCGAGCGCGTCAACGGCAGGAGCGGCTCCATATCGTCCGCACGCCTGTTATAAAACTTTCAGTTGCTTAAACGAATAGCAGTTAGAACGTAGTGCGCCTCCATGCATCGCTGCTGCCAGTGGCGTCGTTTAGTCGGCGGTCACAAGTTAGCAGTCTAAGGAAGAAGAACCTTATTGACGAGGCTTTGTCCCATAGTCCGGGCTATGAGTAACTCGCCGCTTCTCAAGCGCCAGCCACGGCTGATGAAACGAATGCTGCAGTCCCTTCGTCAGGCACGGGTAGGTAGGTGTAAACAGGGACACGCCACGCGGCAGGTAATGCTCGCACTTGGCCCACTACAGGCGCGCACGCGTGGCCCTAGTGATCGTTTCGCTGCCACTGCAGTGCACCGATCGGCGGGAGGAGCTTTTTCTTGGCGACGCCTGCCGCGCGGCCTTGGCCTCGTCTGCGGAACGAACGCGCCGTACGCGGCCCGATTGACGCGGAGGAGGTGATTGACCGCGGCGGGCGACAGACGACGAGTTGGCGATTCGCGGTCGCGACGAGCCGACAGCTCGGGGTGCGCCAGCGAAGTTATAGACGCGTGTGATAATCGGCTCCGCAATCGCGGACGCGCCGGTAACGTCGCGGCGGCCGTTCTGCGCGCGTGGCGTACAGACTCTGTTAGGCAGGTCTGCAGTGCCTCAAACCCGCTTTCCTTCTGCTTGGCGAGTGATCCTAGTGATCATGAACGTCTCAGCCAAGTCGCACGGCCCTGCGCGATGCGAAGCGGGCACAAACGCTTTGGAAGACTGAGGTGTCCGTTCTTTTTCGCGCAACGTTGATGTCATAATACTACAGTCGGTGTAGTGTGTGTGTGTGTGGGGGGGGGGGGGGGATGTTTCCGGGGGCGCGAATCTGAGGAAGCGGATCAGGGGATTTTCATATTGTGGCAGAGCTCAGAAGCTACACGTTGCGCGTTCCTGATTACTCCGCTCCTACCCCCCGCCAAGGCCGAGATAGGCCACTCCCCATGACAATGGAACAAAGGCCCCGTCCCTCTCCTTGGCTGCATAGCCACGAGTCCGTGAGTGTAGTGACCTATGTACACATCAGAAGGGGGTGAGAGCCCGCTCGAGAGCATCGGCAGGCGTGTTTGCGATCGCCAACGCTATACTACACTGAACAGCTTGGTACATTCCGCGTTCCAATTGAGATATATGACACAAATGCGAGCCCAGAACAATGAACGCGCAGTTTTTTTAATCTTTACTCGACATTACGAGCGCTGTTACTACTGCGCTTTGAGGCTCCACTTCCTCGGATACTGCCGGAGAAAGTACCGGCGTTTCAGCGCATATTTCAGCCTTCTGTGGCCCGGCGTTTAATTGAAAAAAGCTAAGAACGTAATGCGCTCACTCGCTAATGCGCGCCGCCTGTGCGACAGGCCAAGACGTCCCGCTCTATTTTGAAAACTTCCGTGCACTTCGCCGTCGATACACTCCGGGCAGTCGAGCTTTGCTCCTTAGCCCCGCACTGCGGCGCCACATAAGAGTGCAGGATTCTATCGGGCATTGGGTTTCATGATTTATAAAAATAAAGAGGACGAGATGATGCGAAGCCGGCAGGATCTGTGAGTTGCATCCAATTTCTAGGAACCGATTGTCGCTGAAAATGGTGTTTCCACACCAAGTTTTGCCATGAAACGTGTGGGAGCGGGGACTCCATCCGTATGAGTCACTTGTGTAAACACAGGAGGGGACTGGCAGTTATGACACTTATGTAAAAAAATTATTTTATCACTACCACTACTGAGATCGAGCGCGAAGCTCACGATTGTGTCGCATAACATCGACATCGTGCGTTCCCGTCGCTGTGGCTGAGCGGGCGTGGCATTTGGCCTGCCGAGTACGAAAGCGTTGGCTTCGATATCCGGTCGCATTCGCCTTAGAGACGATGTGCGAAAACATCCACATACCGTCGTTTGGCTGCACGTGTAAGGGAGCCGCGGTAAGCTGAGGGTTATTCGTTTCCTCCTGATACGCGTTGCCTCGTATTGCAGGGCACCGTTAACGCGCAAAAGTTAACCAAGTAAAAATAATGCGACGTGATGACAAGTTTTAGGGCGCAGATGTACACAAGACGCGTTACGGCACGAAACAAAATATCTCTTGCGACAGAATGCGCCAATTTCATTGCTTGTGAACGACGGCGACGCAGTAATTTGCCACTCCGCATCAAGAGGGATTTTGTGCTTATCTCTTTTATCTCACGCTGTGGAGTCGGTGCGAAGCGTTGAGTGTTGCTCCAGTTGATAGTGTACCTTCGTAGGGGGACACGCATGTGTACCGCAACAGTCGCAGAGATTAAGCTGCAAACTGTACACGCCGGTTGGAGAGGGTGTTTCTTCTTGACTTTATATGCGACATTGTATGCCAAATATTTTTCGGCTTAAATCTCAGAATAACATCTGAAGTAGAAGGATCGGAGCGATACTGCCTGTATTCCGCACTTACGACAGGAAGAGAAAATGAAGCAGTTCCGTTCAATATATTCTTGTCAGAGCTCGGACGCAGGAAAGGCGATATGTTTCTGTTGAAGTGAGGTTTAATTTGCAGGAAAGGGAACCCAGGAGTCTGCGTTACGTCACACGGTCGACCCCCGCAAGCCGAGCTGTCTTGAAGCCGTTCCCTCTCCGCTGTCTCTCTACCAGAGCACACTAAAATCGACCCCACGCGAGGGCCGAGGCCCGACGCTGGGCCAGTAAAACGTGAGACAGGCTGTCGCGTGGGGCCGTCTTGCGTCGATTTGCTCTAAGCCTCAAAATTGTCAGGTGATGCTGCCCGCATACTCTTTTTCCTTCTTCAATGTTTAATACTTAGGAGGAAATTTGTGATGCATGCGGTTTACGGTTCCTAAGCCGCGCGTGGGCTGGGATGGAAGCCGTAGCGAGGACTCCGGATTAATGTCGGCCACCTGCAATTCTTCACCGCGCACTGGCATCGCACAGCGCGGGGAAATTTTGGCATTTCTCCTCCATCATAACGCCGCTGCCGCTGCCAGGACTCGATCCCGGCCGCGCTGAGCGCCAAAGCCGATACGGGGGAAGGGGCGTCAATGTCTTCGGAGCAACTTCGTAATACCGTGTGAAAAGCTACGCGTTTATTTCTCAAGCGTCTGCCGATAGCCGTATTTCGCCCCCAATGAAATGTGGCGTGGCATCCGCGGGAATCCAGCCAGGCAAACGGGACCTGCACCGCCAAAGAATGCCTCCGCCACTGCATCACCGCTTTTCTTCCGCATCGCCTTCCTTGTTACCCCGATTCTCTGCTGTGTCAGCCGAGCTGCTATCCTGACACCTTGCGGACCACCGAGGCACTGCACGCTTTGCTTGCGAACGTGGCGCGTCCCTTGTTCGACCTTCTGGTTACTCGAGATAGTATTCACGTGTCCCGAGGTCGTAGCCGTGGATTCAGTGTGCCAACAGACTTTGGTGGTGCGCGCCGCCTTTCTTTGCGACTGCGGGAATATGGGGAACCTGCGCTGCCAAGGTGGCACTGCAATTGTTCCATTCGGTGACTCAAAACTGCTTTTGTCAGCCGCTTGCGCCGCTGCAAACGCGAGGACACATTCTGCACGATTAGATACCCGCGCATGGCTGACAGCATTCATTGCCTAGCTTCTCTCGGCGTAGCCCAGATAGCTGACGCACGGCACGTGCGTCTTCGACAGAGCGCGGAGGCTCACGCCAATAAGCGCCTGAAGGTGGCGCGGAAAAGTACTAAGAGTACTCCCCAAAACTGCTTGCTCTTCTCGCTAGGTAGTGTGTTATGGCGCTGCAATCGACACCGTGAACTTCAGGGCAAGTTCCCCATGGGCCGTGTGCTGAGAGGACGGCAGTAGTTGTCTTCAAATTAGCGATAGCGTGACGGCGTCACTGCGGCGGACGAGTGGAGCTTGCAGCGCCGTCTTCCTTTGTGCACGGTAGCCATTCTTATCCGCGGCCCGTATTATCTTCCGTTGGGGGCTCGGCGATAAAGGATTCTGCTTGAGACAAGGGGGTGACCGCTTCGTCCGAGCCCCACTTACTACCGGGCTCAATGGTTCCCTTTTCCCACTTCATGCTCTCGAGTCGTGCAATCTTGGCCGCCGCCGCTGCAAGGTCATGCATAGCTGAAGCGCGTTCCCCGCTGCATACCCTGCATGCGGTTGCGCTCTTTGGGGCGCCGCTCGCTGCGCTTTTTGCAGTGCACGGCGTGTCGGTCTGCGTGGGAACCGCGCACGGCTATCGCGAAGATCAAGACCGCATACGCTGTCTTGGGAGCCGAATAAAGGGGGCGTGAACGTGTGCGTCCGCTCTCAAGAACGGGTAAAATAAAATGCGTCGTTCGTTGATCAGGTACGGAGGCTGCGAGCACGAATCCTTGATAAGCATCTCTGCGGAGTCGAGCATGGCAACAAGTAATGGGCCGCGGCTCGTTCAGCCAATTAAGGGTTCCATTGCAGTGCGAGGATAGTTTTGCGGTACCGCGGTGTAGCCTGCTGATTAAGAGGATGTATCGAGATCGGAAAGGCCGGAACTGAATCGATATATAGTCGCCGCCCCTCTCCCGACGGTGTTGACCGAGAAGCGACCGCCTCTCGCTATAGGCGCTGTTTCGCCCCTTGTGCAAGTAATAGCCGTAAAGAGACACGGAGGCCGCCGCGGCAGTCTCCCGCCAGCATTTCTTTCGCGGAGATGGACTGGCGCCAAAGCCGCGGTGACCCTCGTGCTATAACAAGCGTAGCAATTGAGGGGATGGGACTGTCACGCTTTCCAGCTGTCTGCCAGCAGCAGTGGAAGCGGGCCTCGCACCGTCGTGGGAAACGAGTCTGGACGACGCCGACCGAGCGGTCTCTCGGGGGTCGAAATGTTACGCGCGCTCTGTTATCGTGCCGCAGTGGAACGATGACGGCGCTCGCGCCAACTTCCGAACGCCACCTTACTTTGCTCCCTTTGACTTTGAGCTGCGGGGAGCGACTAGCGTGACTGATGTTTCTATGTGGCGCGACCTGTTGAAAGGGAACACCCACTTCAAAGAGCCAATTCGGTTATTTATAACTTAAAGTTGGAACGTGTCACGGGTGTTATTTGTCCAGAGTACAATTATTTTGAAAAAAAAAAAAAGTGTGCTTCTCACTCATATCGCCCCATGACGGGCTCCCCTTAACATTGCCGCTGCCTGTATACATCCATCAACCGGTTACACGTCGATGTCGGTCTGCCCGCTCGGGAAGTAACGTGTGTGAACGTCCGCGTTTGAATCCATCTTTTCGGTGGAATAGCTCAGTCGCTAGACGGGCCTCGTCGACTTATTCGTTTCCTCATCGCGTCGGCTACTCGCTACCCCGAGGCCGCGTTCGAAGGTGTCGACACGAGCGCTTCGTTCCGAGTGTCAACCAGTACGGGCGAAAATACGGATCGTATCGGTCCCTGATAACTGAGCGGGGGTATAAATGCGAATTTCAAGTTCCTCGCATTGTTAGCCGAGAAGCCCGCCGGCCTTTTCTCACACTAAAGCACTCCCAAACCATCAGTAGCTAAGCGCTGGCAACAATTCAACCACGGCAGTGTTCTCAGAGGTGCGCTTGTCACTTTTCGGTTAACGGTTCGTTCGGCGTGAATCACCGAACAAAAGAGGCAGCAAACGTCTTTCCGTGTTCATCGTTGCTGGTGGTGATTGACGGGCTTATCAGGTGACGTCGCTAGCGTTTGTTAGCGAGTCGAGGACGTGGGTTAAGCGCAGTCCTGAAAGCATATACTGGCAGAACACGCGTTATGTTTGTTCTGCCAGAGCCCCCCCCCCCCCCCCCCCCCCCCCCCTCTCTCCCTTTCTGCGTTTGAGTTTATTGAAGCACTTGAGTTTTCTTAGTACAGAAAAAAACTAGGCCGGGGCCAAAAGGCACGAGCCCGTACCAGACAGGGACCTCTGACACGCCAGCAATGTTCACCGGGATGCTTTGGAACCTTGAAACTTTCGAAGGCACCCGAAATCATTGGCTGAGAAAATAAATATACAAGAGCACTTGAAAATAACGGAAGGATTCAACATAATTTTTAGGACGTGTACATAACATTCGGTACTGCAGATAAAAACCAAATAAAATTTGTTTAAGCGAATTAAGGAATCACTACAGCAAGCAGAAGTTGTAGCATACATCGGAACACTTTCAATCCTTATTTCTTTTGTTTCTTATTCTCTCAACTCGCTTATTTTCTCCAGATAAAAAAAAAGCCCAAATCATAATTTGCCTGTACTGAGGGAAGTGCATCTGAAACCACTTTGTTTAGTTTCATGAAACTAAACGAAGTGGCGACTCCTTAAGTGTACTCACAGCTCTTCACCATAGAAATGCAATCACTTCGCTACTTGGTGAAATCATACACAACATAGCAACAGCCACAGCTCGAGGACAAAACATAAAACTCTGCCGGGTCCCGAGTCATGTCGGAATAAAAGGCAATGAGAGAGCAGATTTGTGCGCTGCACAAGCTCGTGACAAGGAAATAAAGAAAGTTA
The DNA here is from genome assembly GCF_052857255.1 of Amblyomma americanum. Classification (NCBI taxonomy): domain Eukaryota; kingdom Metazoa; phylum Arthropoda; class Arachnida; order Ixodida; family Ixodidae; genus Amblyomma; species Amblyomma americanum. The sequence continues at coordinate 333,280,508 of NC_135497.1, forward strand.
ATATACCTTTTAGGGATTGCATGAACGCAGTACAGCGTAAATTAAGAGAAAAATGGCAGTCGTCTTGGAACAACAAAGTCAATAACAAATTACACTTGATTAAGCCGGTTTTAGGCGAATGGAAGTCATGTCTGCACCAGAAACGTTTCAAGGAAGTGATTCTCTGCCGTCTTAGAATAGGCCACACACACCTTACACACAACTTCCTGCTAACAAAACAAGACAAACCTCTGCGAAAAATGCGGAGATGAGCTTACGGTTAACCATATCTTATTTTCTTGCATGAAACTCGAAAAACAAAGAAAAAAAGTACTTTAATAAATTTCATAACGAACACATTCCTTTCCATCCTACACTACATTTAGGAGATAATGGAAACGTAGACACGTCTTGCGTTTTTAGCTTTTTAAGAGAAACGGGATTTCTTGGAAAACTCTAAATCTTTTTCCCACAGATCTGCTCAAATTTTAATACACCTCAGCCACATTCTCAGCCCTGAGAAAAAGGCTGAGGTCTTTATTTGTTTTATTGGGAGCCTCAAGATCCTTGCCCAGCCAAGGACAGCTGCTAAGGTTACCCAACCATCTTGAAAGCTTTTTGTAGTAGCCATTTCTAAAAAAAACTTCCCTATCCATTCACTAGATAGCACTAACATTTGAGACCCTCTACACCAAGGATGTTTTTCATATTTCTATAAAATTCAGCAAAAAACTCCGATACCTTGTGCTTGGCGCATGATGGCCTTAGTTGCCTATGTGCCATAAAACACAACACACACACACACACACACTAAACGAAGTGGCAGACTTGGAGAATTGGTCGCCTACCATTATATAAATCAGCGCTAAAAACACGGTACATAGAACAAGTGGAGAACGGAGTGTTTTCAAAAATTATATAAAGCGCACTTTTTTTTAGCTCATTTTGAAATAATCGGCAAGTGGCCGCAGGTAAACCTTGTGCGCCTGAAGACTATAAACTGTACCCCAAGATGGCTGATAGTCCACGGGGACTACTAGCTTGCTGGCGTATTTGATATCTTAGTGCGATTGGTTTACAGTGAACACTACGGTTAGAGCCCCCTTTGTTCCCACGCGTGGTTTCGCTTGGCAGACAGGTGAATTTGAGGGAGTGTTGTGTATTCTACTCTGCTTTTGGCAGCTGCTTGGTTGCGTCAACACCATCATATTGATGTGCGGAGAAGGAAAAAAAAAGGAAAACTTCTTTCCTTTCTTTAGCGAAGAGAGTGTGCGTGACAAAGTTCAGTGGTTGTCAATCGGGAGCCAGATCGTGTAGTTCAATTTTTTTCTTCCTTTTTAAGGTTTACGGTTTCCTGAAAGATTCACGCGTACTATGTTGTGCTTATTGCGGCTGGAGGCTGAAAAGTGCGTTGGCGAGTGTGTCACCATCCTCTGAGTCACCTTTCCCTCTCTCTTTTCAGGGTAAGGCATCCTGTTTCCTGCAGGGGCTGGCTTATCATCCTCCGGCCTGGCTTCCTGATACCCGTGAGGCAATTTGTGCATGTCTTCAAGGAAATTTCGCGATAACGTCAAAACCTTGCATTTCGCCTCTGGCCTCTTATTCCATGTTTTTCCAGAACAACGGTTCAAGAAGGTCACGCAAATAAAAAAAAAAGTGTCGTAGGGGTTCAAAGGGTGCATTGCAAATCTTCTTGGCAGAAATCGGGAGTGCGGTTTGGGAGGGCACTATGATTTCAGAGTGTTGTGCAAATACCCCAATGACGGGATTCTGCTTGAAAACAGAAAAGAGGCGAAATGCACTACGCCCGGGCACCGGATAGGTCGACGCGTTGCGCCGTCTACTTTAAGTGGCGGTGAGCTTGCCGCGTACGAGGCCTCAGAGGGCGTTCGTCGTTAGCGTGGTCTCCGCGAGATGACGCAGGCGACGCACGGCCTTTGAAACTTCCCACTTGGAAGAGAAAATCACAGGCACAGCTGCTGGCGCCTTAACCATTAATCAGCATCTGTCAGCGGCTCTTTTTCTTTCGTCGTATTATGGTGGCCGCACGCAAGTACAGAGGTGAACAAGCTTATCTATAGAGCGCTGGAGAGCACCGCTGCGAAGCGAACGAAAAAAAAAATACTTGCAGCCATATTATACAGGAAGGCAGCTTCGCCACTAATTCACTTTATTTGTTGCGCAGCACACCGCTCCGGCGCTCTAGACAAGCCTGCTCACGTCCGTACAGCGTAGCACGTGCCTAGGCAACTGTGCATTCTTGCCTGGATGCATTATGAGATTCGTGTGATCTTTTATGATATCAAAAATATCCGGGAAGTAAGGAGTAGCAGCGGGAACTCTGAAATGCGTGGAACGATTTGTGATACCGTGAAAAATTCAAGTTTTGATTCAGTTGCGCCGATGGGTGGTAAAAGCAAAGCTGGCTTCTATGGAACGCGGCCTACATTTTAACCCTGATTTATTAGTAGTATACATTGTTTTACTATCTCACAAGCCAGGAAGTTTTGATTGGGCACGTAAGACTTAACCGCTATGCTTAACGCCGGACTTGGTGTTGGAATAGGAATGTCTCTCTCTTTATATATATATATATATATATATATATATATATATATATATATATATATATATATATATATATATATATATATATATATATATATATGTGTGTGTGTGTGTGTGTGTGTGTGTGTGTGTGTGTGTGTGTGTGTGTGTGTGTGTGTGTGTGTGTGTGTGTGTGTGTGTGTGTGTGTGTGTGTGTGTGTGTGTGTGTGAAGCACGCTGCGCCGAGGTGACCGAGGTTATACCGAGGCGCGGATGCGAAGTGGACGACGATTACCGGCGGGAGGGGGAAATCACAACGGGAAAAGCCGTACGTGGATGTGGAGAGAAGGCAGAGGCGCGCTTCATAGCTTGGCGGTACTTAAAAACAAGCGTCAACGGCTATGAGGGTCTTTAGGTGTATACCTAGCGCTTGATGAATTTCTGCTCCTACATTTTACGGGGTGTACTGATTGAGGAGAAACTAACTGTACGATGTTTTCAACCTCAATTAAGCAGAATTGTGCATTCGCTCAGCCTTCTGCGTAGTTTTGGTTGAGCAAGGTACTCTTGAATGTGGCCGGAATGCACGCTTCACGGTCAGGAAAGGACGCTGCGATACTAATAAAAAGAAAATTTCATTCAGCGTAAGGTATGTAGGCGGCGTACGTTAGGTATGCAACATGGCAAACCGCTCTCCGGGACCAGTAGATGCCGAATGACGTAACAGCGCACTAGTGCCGGCTGTTCGGTATTGCATCAGCGCCTGACCCTCGCGTGCTGTGTACTGCTTTGTTTCTTTCACGAATTTGTCTCGGACATGGTGAACAGCGCGCGGGACCGAATAAACATGAGACCTTAGGAGGGACAGCAAGCTGCTCGCCGCATCGCTGCGGTCATAGCCGAAACGCCGAGTCAGGAGCCTACGAGGAAATGTGCGCGACCGCCCCCGCCAGCGTTCCCGTCAACCGGACTCACAATGTCGGCAAACTAGTTCCGCGAAAAGTTGAGCGCCCTTCTCCTCGTCGCTGTTCAAGAGCAACGCCTGCGCTTATTGCGAACGGCACTTTCCGGAATCATTGTACTAATGCCGCGACGCAGAGATCCTCTCCCGCTCTTTACCGAAGCCGTGGCCCCGTGCTTAGGGCCCCTCTCCCACTAGAGGAAGAGGCGCGGGGAGGCGGCCCGCAGATGCCCGCATCTGTATATCGCAACGAGGCCGCAGCAGTGGCCGCTCTCCAGACAGCGCTTCGTTCGAACCACGGGGAGCGCAAGAACGAAAGAGGGAGATGGGAATAACTACAGAGAAGGCAACGGAAAAATACGAAGTAAAAAAAGGAGGGTTGGAGGCGGCCGAATTTGTTGTATGGCAGCGGTCGCGATAGACGCGCGTGTGTGCGGAGCGAGACGGCGGTTCATTAGGACGAAAGGGTTGTTTTTCATCTCGAAAACGAATGTTATACAAGTGGGCACGCGACGCGCCACGGGGCGTCCCACCGCGGGCTTCAATCCATTAGGCAAATTAACTCCAATTACGCCCAAGTAACGTCCCTCATATATATTTGTCCGCCATCTTTGGTGCCTTTCCCCCGTGCTTTCTCCCCCCTCTCAGCACTTGCTTGCTTGGCGTTATGCTCGTCCCCCGTCCCCTCTTGCTTGCAAACTTTTTCTATCCCGTGGCTCAGTTCGTCTCGCCTTGTGTTTGTTCCCATGCTTGCGTATCGTGTCCACAGTCGGCCGCCCGGTCGCTGCGCTTGCTGTTTTCTTGCAACACAATTAGCCTAATTGATTGGTGCGCCTGCATTATTGGGTTTCGCTGACGATGTCGACGCTCTGTGGAGCGGTCGATGAGGCGCCGCCTATGTATAAATATATATGTGCGCGTGCTGGGCTGTGAGGGCACCCAGGGAAAGGGGACGGCGGAGAGGGAGACCGAAAAGAAGGCGAGCGAAGAAGCGGAAGAGGAAAGCTGCGGGCTTTCCTGTTGCCTCTAATACACCGGGCACGCCGCGGCCGCGCTGCTGCGTTGTGTGTGCGCGCGCACAGAGAAGGTATGTCGTACGTGCGCGGTCTAAGCGCGCCTGCGCAGAGCGCGCGTCCAAGGACGCCTGTCGAAGCGCCTGTTTATACAAATACAATAAGGACGCTCGCAGCTTCGAGGCGTTCAGCCGGGAGCAGCTGCGCCGTCGTCCATGAAATCGAAGCTGAAAACAAGACGAGTTTTTACCTCTCCTTCAATCTCATTCGTTCTTTTTGCACCCTCATCCTTGGAGCCCTTATTTATCCGAACGGTTTGTGTTTTTATTTTTATTCATAGCGAGTACTTAAAGGCTTATGCGCGTGATGAGGGTCAACTGTGGCCTAGTACAGGCTGGTCGAAAGTGCGCGCTGTAAAATGGAACGGCGGTATTAAATAGACAGAACAATGCATGCAGGTAAGCGCTGTCGTTTTAATCGAATAAGAAGAGACGGGGGATGAGCGTTGGCGAGAAGTTAATTTAACTCTCGCGGTTAAATAAATGAATAGTGAGACGTAAACGCAGAGTGTCACGACACAGGTTAAACCCCGTAGTCGGCTTTGCGTACTTTTGCTCTGCAGGTTCTGGATTCGTTGTGTTCGAGCTTTGTATAGTTTCGGAGTTGCCGCAAATCGCGAATGGACTCCTGGGTTTAGAAATTCGCATTTTGCAACACCATTGTGGCCCCGCCGCGGTGGCTCAGTGGTTAGTGCGCTCGACTACTGATCCGGAGTTCCCGGGTTTGAACCCGACCGCGGCGGCTGCGTCTTTATGGAGGAAAAACGCTAAGGCGCCCGTGTGCTGTGCGATGTCAGTGCACATTAAAGATCCCCAGGTGGTCGAAATTATTCCGGAGCCCTCCACTACGGCACCTCTCTCTTCCTTTCTTCTTTGACTCCCTCCTTTACCCTTCCCTTACGGCGCGGTTCAGGTGTCCAACGATATATGAGACAGATACTGCGCCATTTCCTTTCCCCCCAAAACCAATTATTATTATTATTATTAACACCATTCTGCGTGTGTGCAGTCGCCCAATTCTTTTCGCAAGTTTATGAGGGTTTGCTTGCTACGAAGCCGCTAGTAATCATTATGATTCTCAACGCGATAGATAGCGATTGAGTATGCGGCATGTGGCCCAAGTTTTTGAAGTTCCTGTATAGCTCTTGCGTAAACAGCTTTCGTTTGCTTTATAATGTACCTTGAAGAAACAACGCAAAAAAAAAACAACGGATTTTAGCGCATGGGTCACTCGTAGCTCTTCCCTTTTTCGACGAGTGTCGACCTCGTATTCCGTAATTCACCGAAAATCGCGCGAAAGTATCCAGCTTTTGACCGCGAAGGGTGCTAAATCGAGTCCGCTTCACCTCTGTTCCCACGTTGAGGCGACTTGATTTCCAGGGGCTAATTTAGCGTTCAGTGGCCCATTTGTGCGTTCCCATGCAGAGCTCACTGGACGGTAGGGTAGCCAGTTGGTGTCGCAGTTTGCTAGCCCACGCCGTATGCGCAGCAACGTATACGTACTTATTTAATAACGCCGCCGCAATATATGCTTGCTGCTGGGCATCGAAACTGAGACTTCATAAATATTGTGTAATTTGAAGTGACGCAAAATTTTCGCTGGTGTCTTTTGTATTCACCCAATGTCTCTTGATGCTCGTCATGGATGCGGAAGATATGAAGCATCAGAAGGGAGAGAGTAAGGCGATAGATAAGTTTTTATGCTGCTACTCAATCATTTTATCCGTACTAGGGTCGGAGCGTGGATTTTTAACCCTTCACTGTACTCTACGACTATGATAAAGCTGCTTATTCGTGGCCATGCTTTCGGACGTTCGGTCCGTTTCGTCACTACAATCGTCACCTCGAATTCCTTTGTTTTTCGAGGTTAGTGTTGAGAAAAAGTAATCGTAGCAACAGTAGTAGTAGTAGTAGTAGTAGTAGTAGTAGTAGTAGTAGTAGTAGTAGTAGTAGTAGCAGCAAAATGAGATTCAAAATTAAGCACGATTAGTTGTGGCGCATTTTTTGTGGGCAAAGAGCAATGTCAAGTCTTGCATTGAAGGAAAAAAATAAAGGGCATTATCACTGCAAGTAAAAATTTGGCTGTGGTTTAGCTGTGGTTAACCATATAGTTGAATTGCGAAAGCTTCTATTCCTCGGCACGTCGTCTACGCAGCGTCTCATTCCGACGCCCTCGAGAACTCAAACCGGTCTCTTCCGCAGTTGAAGAGTCACTGCGGGACGTGGCACGACTTCTAGCCGCCTCTTCGTTACGACGCTTCTCGAGTCGTGCGGCGCGTTCTTCTGGCGTCTCTTGAGCTCGTTGTCTCTTCCTCGCTTCGTTATGTCGTTTTTGCGTCTCTTTCACGCTCTCCATAACGACTACAATACACTGAGGTGAAGTGCATATATATATATATATATATATATATATATATATATATATATATATATATATATATAAAAGTGCTTCCTTAATTTGTTTGTCAAACGAGCCCCTCATTTCCTCTCTCTCTCTCTCTCTCTCTATATATATATATATATATATATATATATATATATATATATATATATATATATATATATATATATATATATATATATATATATCCCACGAGGCGACACCTCTCCCTCTACCCAACGCTTCCTGAGGCGTTGCTCTACCCCAGCGGAGCACATCTGGCCGAGCGAGTGGCGACGGCAGCGGCGTCGACGGCGGCGCCATCTGTTAGAGCGCGGCTGCGGCGTTGCTAGGCAACGGCGGCTCAAGGTCGTTCGTCGGCCACGGCATACGGCTGAAGTGCGCGACGAGCCGAAATGGTTCGCTGGCTGGCGTAGTAAAGCTTTCGCTTAAAAAAAAAGAAGCAGAAGCAATGAAACGCATGTCTTCCTCTAGTCAGTCCCTGAAGCGAGGATACGTTCAGTGCCAGTGTATCGTTTCCCGCGAGCTTTTTCGGGACGCACACAGGGGAACCGAATTGCACGGGACAGCGGCGGCCTTGTTGAAACTTCGAGTTTTGACGTATGTAACGCGCTCTTCCCCCACACTTTGCGCCCCCCGCATCCCGCATTCGCTTCCACAGAGAGGCGAACGTACTACACGTCCACGTCATAAATCGCTTAAGAGAAGTACAGCAGCAAGGCGAGCGGGGCACCAAACCTCCTCGTCCGACAAAGCTAGCCGCGATTTTAGCTTCACGATTCTTATCGCCTCACGCGTAGTTACGTCCGTCCTTCCGCGAAATCTTGCCCTCTAGCGAGCGAATTCCGCGTTACAAAGATACCGCGACTGCGCGAGCTGGCAGGTGCCCAGCGTTTAACCCGATGCGGCTCATTCGTGAAAAGCGGGTCGTCTCGTCGGCGTCATCCCCGCGTCCCAACGGAGCGCTCCTGTTGCGCGCGCACAAGTGCTTTTGTCTGCATCGGTGGCAGCAGCAGCGTCCTCCTTTTTAAGCGGCGGCTGCGCGTCGCGCGGGGCTTTCTCCGAGGCAGTCGCCGCGAACGTTGCAGCAGCCACGGCCGGGAGCCGCTGTTCGCCGAGGAGGAGCGAAACAACAAGTACAAAAAGTTCTCGGCGCCACTCTCGGCACGCACGCACACACACACCCCCGCGCACGCGCGTTTTCAATAAAGCGAGTCGAGTGGCGCGCGCACGCGTGTTGCTGGCGTTTCCTCCCGAAACACACATTGTATACGAGCCGGGCGCTGCCGTGTACGAATGTCATATCCCCACCGGCGATAAATCTCGAAGGCAAATAAAGCCGATTGCCGGGCGCCACGGCGTGTCCATATATATTCCAATGAGGCGAGGCAAGTCTACACGTATGTAGCGCGCGCACGCACACACGCACGCACTTAAAGGCCGGCCCGTGATCGCGCGCGTTCCTCGGGCGACAGCGCGCGGCAAGGAAGGGAAATGAGGAGGGAAGCGCTGTGAGGAGGGTGTTCGGAGCCGCCACCGAGCGGCGCGGCTCGGTTGTTGCGGCGTCGTCGCGGAAAAAAGGGTAAACATCAAGAAAGAAGAAAAGCGGAGGCCGGACGACGGCGAGGAGGAGGAGGGGAAAAAGCGCCAGTAATCCCAATAACCCTCGGAGTAAATTGGAGTAATAAAAGCCCCGCAGAGGCATCGATCGCGTATTCGTGCGCGCGGAATTGATTGAGTCGAGGAGCGGCGCCGGCGGCGGCTGCGATGGTGGCCGCTGCTGCGCGAGCCGCCGCGAGGAGTCGGGGCGGCCGCGCGCGCGGCTGGCGGCGTCGGGGAAGCGCCGGCCGTGGGGGCGCTGCCGGTGCTGGCTGTCGCGCGCGCTGTTGAGCATGCGCATCGTCCGTGCAGAGCCGCTGCTGCATGGGTAGCCGCTGTAGCGTAGTTGTCCAGGTAACAAGGGCGAGCTACAAAACGCGAATTAAGAGTTAGTCGCCGATGTTCTATGCGAAATCATGGGCGAGTTTCACGCCGGCGGTATCTTTTGTTCTCCGGCTTGCGTAGTGCTGTATGAAGGAAAAGTTCCACAGCGCTAAAAGAGACGATCACACAGAAGGACAGGACGGGCCGCAGGAGTTCGTTGTTGATGTCGGAGTGGCGATGTAATACTTGTGACTCCTCGGGAACATCTCCCCACTCCCAACACTGCTGCCGCACATCCATGAGCGAAGTAGTACAAGCATTACTAGCTAGAGCGGCTGTCTGGGAGTGTAAAACTTTTATTTCCGCTAGTGTGCGAATAAACCGAAAAAGAAAAATGCGGGATCTGTCCTCGCACTCCAGTTTCATGCGCTCACTGTCGTTCGTTTCACGCTTTTTTTTTTAATTGCGCGTGGGTGCTGCGTCTCTAATGAGTGCCTTTTGTGCGGCGCCGCAGCCGTTTTGAAATTCAGGATGCGTTCCCCGCCGCCACGAGAGCGCGTTAGTATAGCGCTACTCTCTTGCGTGGTGCGTCCGTTTGCTGCGCGCGCAAATTGACTGGAAGGACTCGCCAAGAGCCGACCGAGGGCGGTGTCGCGGCGATTCTGAAAAGTGCCTAGTTTTTCCACGAAAGGCGCCTTCTCCGAAAACGAAAGTATTCATTGCAACCGCCTTTTTTATTGGGATTAGAAAGCTTCGCTCGGATTAGTCTGATGTAATAAATTGTATTCTTGTGATGAGCTGCCACGTAGCCTGCCTATATTTCTATTTTTTGTCTTGCAGTTGCTGCTCTGTCACTTTTCCTATTTTTTATTTTATTTATTTATTTACTTGAGCCTCAAGGCTCCCTGGCGGGATATTACATGAGGAGTGTCCGCAAGAACGGCGGTTAACAATGAATGTTACATGGGAGTCATGACGATGACGTGGCTTCCTCGATGGCAGTCTTGAAATGGGCTGGATCAGGGAGTAGTGCTAAGTCGCAGGGAAGGCCATTCGATCCAGTCGCGAGCTGTGTAGAGAAAAAATGAGATCCGAAATGTAGTAGGGCGGGCACGATGCGGGATGACGCTGTTTGGATGGCCTGTGCGGGGTGTTCGACGTACTGGTAGAATGAGCTTGCTGTCACGGGGTGAACAACGGAAAAACCTGTGATAAAGGCAGAGACGTGAAATTCGGCGACGGGAAGCGAGAGGAGGAAGTTTTAGTTGGAGCTTCAAGGCGGATATGCTAGAATATCGCGAGTAGTTTGAAAGAATAAAACGAGTGGCCCAATTCTGAACAGATTCAAGGGCTGAGGTAAGGTTAGGAGGTCAGGTTCCTTCCTGGAACTATTGGTCCGGTTCCCATGAAGAGAAAAATTTGGCGCGAAGGAAATACCGCGTGGAACATCGCACTATTAATAGGCGCCATGTTAGGTGCTTGGTGCGAAACACCTGGGTTCAAAAAACGTGCACATGCATTGCAGAGAGCGATGAACACCTGCCTCTGTATGCAGAGGCGCGCTGCGTGGCGTCGAACGTTGCAAGTTTTACCACAGATCCCATTGTGGTACGGGAATTCGTAATTCTAATCACGCAATCAGAGCTTGATTCATTTAACTTGAGTGGTGTATAATCCGGAACCTTTCGACGCTGTTTTGCCCCGTCTATTAATTAGCTTTGGTACGCGAACACTAACTGAACGTCGCGCGCTTCCCGTGTAAGCGCCTTCCGGCACTGCGTATACGTCGAGCAGTGCAGGAATATGTTTCCCACCTTTCGCGCACCTCCGAAAATTAAACTCGGGTGGGACGAACTTCGACCCTTGAGGCACTGATTGTCTTGCGCCTCGCGAGTATCATTCATGCACCTGCAGCCTCCACGACGGGAATTGATGTGGATGGGGTTGTACCCCTGGCGCAGATGAGCTCGTACGAGCCGCTTTTTCTTTCTGTCAGCTGTCCGTCGAGGGAGAGAGAGAGAGAAGGAAACGAAAAAAAAAGCGAATACGGAGCGCAAAAGATGCGCAGCTTAAAAAATAAAGGCAGAAAATAAAAGGCGGACTGCCGGCGTGAGCAAAGAATACCCGCGGGAGAGCGACGTCCAAGGAGGGCGCACGCCGAAAGAGGATATTCCTTCGTTTTCTTAATTGGCGCCCCCTAATTAATTTCATTAATGAGATACGACGCCCCCGTTTAATGAGCACGCTATTGTTCTCCGTGTCGGCCCGTCGTTTTCGGACGGCAGCGAAGTGTACGCCCGGGAGGAAAATGAAGGGAACAAGCAGAGAGACAGCGCGGAAAAGAATAAGAGACGGCCCGGGAGGGCGGTGGAAGACAAAAGAGAAAAAGGAACCGCTTATCCTCGTTACGTGTCCCCCTCCTCCCTCGCCCGCCTTTCAGTCAGTCACCACTTCTTTCGCTCCATCTCTTGTTCTTTCCTACTGCTCTTTTTTTTTCTCTTCTCCTCGGCGCTTTTGTTTCCTAACCTCGTTTCTCGCTCTTGTTTGTTGTCCCTCGTCTCTTTGTCTCGCGCGTGCCTCGTCCCCCGCGCGATTGGTCCTCGCGCGGGCGTCGCCAACGGCTAATCGGAAAAAGTGCTGCGTTCGGCCGTTGTCAACTCGCGCAGTGTTTTCCCCGCGGGCTGACGTCACGGTGACGCGCGCGACACTAACAGTTGTATGCGTAGTAACGACATGCGTGACGTACATACGCATTTGTACGATCCCGCCCTCCTGACGTTTGGCAAACAGCGCATCGGGCATGCCGGCACTAGGCTTGCATGGCATGGCGATTCCGTTCCGATTGCGTTCACTTTGTTGCTTTTCCCGCTTGTCGTGATTGGCTGCAGTGACGCTACCTGGACTTGGGCCAACTGCGGAAGAGTTGACATTTCAACAGCAAGAAATGCGGCAAGAAATGCGTGCAACTATCCCACGACGAAGTGTGACAACCCTCTTTTCTCGCGGCCTTGCCGCACTCAACGCTGGGAAGTTCCTGACGTTTTAAATCTGACCCCGGAAGAGGCACAGAGCATGTTAGTGCAGCGTATGCGATGCATTCGTGACACATTCATGCTGCACACACTCAAAGTGCACGCTGTGAATAAAACGGGCAAATTTCCCAGAACTGACGTTATATCGATTAGTATGGTTGCAAGGGAATCCAAACAATTCTAAAGGTGATTATGATTCTCCCCAATGAGAAATTTAAGCTCAGCCCTATCGATGTTTCAGGCTCTGTAGGCTCATTGTTTTGCTCTCTGAGTCGGCGGCACGTCTGGCGACGATATTAGCTCGATAGTACGTAGTATTATAATGATGAAGGCGATGATGTGGAATGCGGAGCGCTTGAGTGTGTTGTAGTTTAACACGAGCCGTGATCATCTGCGGCGCTAGCCTAGTGCTCTCGTGCAGTGGCGAGCGAAGCTTTATATGTTCGCGGCGCCGCGGGTTCGAATCCCAGTCGAGGCAATGTTTATGTATTATTTATTTGTGGTTTGGCTCGATTACGCCGACGCGGCTCAACCTACGAGCGGGCACTTAAGTGCTGCACTTTAATAATTCTACTCACTTCAAGGTGGTACAGCGGCATGTATAAATGCGAGATAACTAAGCGTCGGCCACTATGCTTCGCGCACTTGAGCATGCCCTAGAGGTTCACACTTTATTGTTTCTTTTCTGATAATTTTCCTCGCGACATAGACTCGCTTGTTTGTAGATCGTAAGAGTGTGTCTCCGTCGCCGGAACCTGAGGGCTTGTTTTAAATCGCTAGAGCTGTTAGTGGTGTTTTCCATGGGAGTCACGGCAGATTGACTCAAAACCCCGTTGTCATGCGTCTCCTTAGAAGGGACTCCATTTCGCCCCGTACGGCTGCAAAGTGGCCAGAACGCCAGTGGGATGCCGTGCATAGATTCAAGCACCTTGCACTCCGTTCGAACAACGCCAGCGAGAGCGACAGCAGGCAGGGGAAGCTGCGGGGCCGCCACCTGCCGAGGAGAAACTGCTACCTCCAAAGCAACGGCACAGCGCCATCGCTGTGATGTGATGGCCTCATAAATCATCGTGGAAATGAAACATGTCATAGCAGTACCGCAGCCGTGCACCGTAGCCATAGCTATCATATTCTTGACGGTTTCCGCGCAAACTCCCGACGGCTCTTTTTCTTTGTGTCTGTGTGTGTCGTTTGGCACTGGGAGGTGTTAAACAGCTAGAAAATTATGGATCGATATTTCATTTTCTTCCCGGTCCGCCAGCTATGTGTACTTTACTGTATTTTCTCGTTGTCGAGCTTCTCTTTACTCTTTTTTTCCTACCTCTGACGAGTCTCTCCATCAGTCACATCGACGCCCTCCGTTAAATCCAGCTGAGCTTCCACCTCTATCCAGTCCGACTCTTGCAGCTCTTTTGGGCGAACCCTATTTGTGTGCCAGCTTAGAGCACTGCCTCTGCTACTGCCCAGTCGTCCTCCGATTCACCTACTTTCTCAGCACCCCCAGCTGGCGTATCTGGTTTAGGTCGGCTCAACTGGCTGACCAGCTATAGCCCGAGCCTTGCGCGGCGCCTAATTTGACGTCGGATAAGAGTGATTATCTCTCCTCCTCCTGCGCGGCAAGCCGAAGCGACCCAAGTTACAACCGCGCTCAGCTGTCGGCGGCCCACTGCGCTCTGAGTCCGGGTCGGCCGCGGCGGCTTTTCTGGGGACGAGCCCTCTTTGTCCGGACCTCAGACAAAGGCGGCTGCTTCCTCTTCGCGGCGCACTCCGTACCGTTGGCTAAGTGGCCAATGGCTGCCGCTTAATTCGGGAACAAGTCGCTGTGCTCCTGCCATTTCCCGCTGGGTCATCTTGCCTTCGTTATTATGCACTATTACGGATGTTGTGCGTTCGCGAAGTCTCTCCCACCGTATTCGTCGAGAGCACGCCTGCCTCAATGCATGCGTCGTAGGGACGGCAGAACCAAGCGGTGGTCCCTTCCATAACCTATATGTTCCCCTGACTCGATCGCGCCTAACCATCCTTCCCCCCTCCACCCCTTCCCCTACTTTACACGTGTGCAGATGGAGGCAAGAGCGGCAGGAAAAGCAGGTTGGCAAAGTTCTCGTTTCCTCCTCGACGCGCTAGTGGGCTGTGCGTTTGCAATTAAGCTTTGTCGGCTCCTTTCCTAATTATCTTTTCTTCATCTTTCTGCCGTTCCCTTTTCGTATTCCCGTCCACGCCGCCGTTGCCGCAGGTGCGCGCGCGGCAGTGGCGCCCTCTTTTTAATTACGCGTATCGGGAGAAAAGCAAGAAAAAAAAAAGGGAAGGCACGAGGAGGGGTGTATTCGCCGTTGCGAAACGCGGAAAATTAGCATGGCACGCGTCGCTGTCGGCTCGTGACGCTGACTGGTGACGTCACGAGCCCGGCGGAACCGCGGCGCTCTTTTACCGCGCACACAGCCTCATGCGCTCCGACCCTCGTTTTTGTCCGGTCGCGTCGCACAAGCGTGTCGCGCGAATGGAGATTGTCGCGGCAATTAACCGGGGCTGTCTAGCCGCGGACGCATCGCGACGCGCGAATGCCGAGCATCGCGCCAGACGGACGCGCGTTTGAATGCCCGCTTGAGAGGGGGGAGGAGGAGGATGAAGAGAGATGTATAGAGACAGGCCTGTCCATCCGAGAACCTGTATTTCGGTATGTCCAGCCGGCTGTAAAACGCCAATGCTGTTGGTCGCGCTCTCGTTCGTACATTGCTCGTTTCGAAATGGCCGACTTGCCCTTGTGATTCTTACTTGTCTTTTTCTTTCTTTTTTTGGTTGCTTTTCCTCTTCTTCTCCCACTCGTCTCGTTCTTCTCGCTGATGTGCCCCCGTGGTTTTAGTGCAGCGACGCTGTCTTTCTCGCGCAGCAGTGCTGTCCGCCCTAGCGGCGCCTGAATGTGCTGGGGGGGGATATGAAAGACGCATAGACAAAGCATCGAAACGCGCTCTGCCTGAAACAAAGCCCGGTGCCGGCGCATTCAGCGCCCTCGGGAGTTCATCGACACCCGCGCACGCGCCGTGTACTCTAAGGTTAATTAAAACTCGCTCGTCAGCGGGGAGAAGGCGATATTGCGATCGTCGGCGTCGGAAACAAGTGGCGGGGTTAAAGTGAAGCGCGCGCAGTCTCGTCTTCGCAGCTGGCTTCGTCTCCAGCACCGCCTGTCCGGGGCGTGCTTGGCCCCGAGCTCTCGATCCGCGTGGCCGTCGGTACAGCGTTTTGACGCCGATCGCGGAAGGGACAATTCGCGCAGTACGTAATACAAAGATTCGAAATCAGAAGGAAGAAATGGGTCTTGGGCAGGGCATGTACTGCGAAGGCAAGATAACCGCTGGTCCTTAAGGGTAACGGAGTGGGTTCCAAGAGAAGGCAAGCGTAGCAGGGGGCGGCGGAAGGCTAGGTAGGCGGATGAGATTAAGAAGTTTGCAGGCATAGGGGTGGATGCAGCTGGCAAAGGACAGGGTTAATTGGAGACACGTGGGAGAGGCCTTTGCCCTGCAGTGGGTGTAAGAAGGCTGATGATGTGCGAGACTTGCATACCGGTGTCGTGGCAGAAGTATGAAGTTTTCGAATAACCCCCGCCCCCCATGTGGTTTCTAGTTATCTCCTTCCTACCGGAGGGAGCGGCACAATTCCGTAGCTCGCGGTGCCCCGGTCCTGACTGCGGCCACGCCGGGACTCAGGTGCGCGCGCAGCGGCAAGTGGCTGAAACGGAGCGTCCCTCTAGCAAGCGTCGCGTGTACGAACCGGGGCCGGGCGTTCATTCTTCGGACACCTTTGGCGCCGCGCGCCCTGTTCAAAGAAAGCGGGGACTCTATAGTATTGAGGCGTGCCGTCGTGGAAATAGCCCCGTTCGGCGTTTATTGTGTCCCTCTAGATACAGTAACGGTGCAAATTGGGCTTGTAGGTTGGCCATTTAGCTAACGAACAACAAACAGCTCACCGGAAGCACAGGGTCACAAACGACAGACGCACAAAGGTCTACCTGTATTTCATGACCGTGTGTTTCCGGTGAGCTGTTCTTCATTAGCAGTAAAAAAAAAAAAAAACGTAAGACACCGCTCTGGACTTGGTGTCGCCAACGGGAGGCAGATGCGTGCAGAAGGGAGAGTAGAAAACCAAGCGTTGGCGAGGAGGACAGCTCTCCACTTATGCTCTCCTCTCTTTGCCCGCCCTGCAGCGTTTTCTGCCGGCGCTGCGCGCCACGTTTCGGTTAGCGCGGTTAGTTTGGTAGTCGTCGGCCGACGCCCCGCTGTTGCGTGTGTCCATTGTTCCGTCGCGCAGACGCTCGACTCTGCCGTGAATCAGGCGCAGCGTGGTCGCATTCCGCCGCGCAGCAGGGAGCCCGCGGTTGATTCATCAGGCGCATCAGCGCGCCTCTCGAAAGCGGCTGCGTTTTTAGAGCTCTCTGTGGGAAACGCGCTATTCCCGTTAGGCCTAGGAGCTTGAAGATCGCCAAATTATCTGAAAAACAGGGGCTAGTTATCGCTTATACCGCTACGTGTGGGCAAGATTAGGCGAAATAAAAGCGAACCGCTACCATTTTAGCGAGCTATTGCGTCGGAGAATCCAGCGGCGACATGTATTTATTCCGAAGCGGGCGAGCAGGGCGCCGCCATCTTGTCAAAAGTTAGCGTACGCAAGCCACGCAAGCGCCGCAACGCAAACTCCGCTGGCTAGCGTACGCAAGGCTACCGTACGCAAGACGCAAGGCTTGCGCTTGCGTTCTGCGCATGCGCACTACCGTCCCCGCAAACTCCTCGCGTACGCTAACTCTTTGCGTACGCACAGCTAAAACTGTCTATTGTGATGCTGACCGCCGAGGGTCGGACGAGGTGAAATTTTGGGCCGAAAACGAGCTAGCGTGGAGGCATTTCGTTGATCCCCGAGCAAGAGAGGCATATGCGCTTGATTGTTTCTCTTGGGGCGCTTCCAGTTTCGCGGCAGGAAAGGGCGCATAGCTGGTCTGCTTCTTCTGTTTTCTTTTCTTCTCTGCACGCGGCTCCCTTAATTTCTTTCTTTACTCGCCGCGCTATATGCGTCCCGGGATGAATAACTGGCCGCTGTGAAAGGTTGCTTCGGCTCCGCCAGTGCAGAGTTTCGCCCTTCAGGGCGTATCAAGGCGCGGCCCTGTCAGTATCCGAAAGCGAGCTACAGGCGGAGATATACCAAACTGCTACCCCGTCTTCTCAGCCTTCGCGAACTACTTTCGCGTGTGTAAAGAAAGTGAAACGGGCCGTCTTCAAGGGTATGTGGTGTAAGCATGGAATGCTTTTAGGTGTTTGAGGGCGAGTCAACGTTGTTTCTGGCCCCTTGGCCGCATTATCATTTTCGTGTGCGGTCGCGTTAGAGTGAAACGCTTCCTGGCTGTCGATTCGCCAGGCTGCATGCTACGGCTCCGGCATTACTGCCGCCGTGGCACGTGGCAGCGCTTAACAAACGTGCCAAGCGTGAAGAGTGACGGATGCAGGGATGGTAATGGCGTCAGTGCGAAACGACAAGCATGACGACGGTAATAATAGCAATGATAGCAGTAATATGGTGTCCTTCCTTTTTGCTTGAGTGCGGTAAGCAGCACCACCTGTGTTTTTACTCTACTACCAGTGCATAATAATAATAATAATAATAATAATAATAATAATAATAATAATAATAATAATAATAATAATAATAATAATAATAATTGGTTTTTTTGGGGAAAGGAAATGGCGCAGTATCTGTCTCATATATCGTTGAACACCAGAACCGCGCCGTAAGGAAAGGGATAAGGGAGGGAGTAAAAGAAGAAAGGAAAAGAGAGGTGCCGTAGTGGAGGCCTCCGGAATAATTTCGACCACCTGAGGATCTTTAACGTGCACTGACATCGCACAGCACACGGGCGCCTTAGCGTTTTTCCTCCATAATAACGCAGCCGCCGCGGTCGGGTTCGAACCCGGGCCAGTGCACAAGGCATCATCTGCATCATCTGTTTTCAGCCTGGCAATTTAAATTCTAGCTGGTAACGTCGTCTGCGGTGTGCAGATACCAGTTCCAATACAGTGAGAACGTCGTAGCTGTTGCAGCGCTGGCCGAGGCGTGTAAATGCGACGGACCTGTCTACCTTTGCACTGGCTTGAATCAAGCTCGAGGCGCTGTACTTCAGCGCTGTGGTTTTTGCGTGTGCGTATACTATTTCTGCGGGAGATTTTGCCTTTGAAAACCGCTGGTTTCTTCGAAAATTTATTAGCCAGTTTCGGCGTCGACTTCATCGCGATTTCTGAGCGCGTTTCGACTGCAACTGCCGGAAATCGGAGCTAAAAAAGCGTGCCACGCTTAAAATACGGCGCCCTCATTCAACGAGCATGCTGTGCTTTCCTGGCGCAGCCTTTGTACCGCCACTTCTCTCTCACGAAGCCTTTGAACGTTGGCAGGTGCGCGCTGTGTGCACATGTGCACTGTGGGTTAAGGCTGCTGCTCTTCTATTCGTGTGTTGGTTTTATTTATTTTTTTTCGCATGGAAGCGAGCCAAGTCTGCAGCAGTTCAACTTTCATCCTCGTGTCTGATATCTCCCACTCTTGTATGCTAGCCCGTCAGTGGGGCCTTTAAATGAGCTCGAAATTTGGCGTGCGGCGGATATTATGGTACTCGTTATGGATCAAGAAAGCCCCGTAATGCAGCGGTGAAACATCAACATGGCCTAGTCACTCATCGTAAGTATCAACCGCATTAAGGCATGGAACGACGCTCGAAAGTGGCAAACTGAGGACCCGAAACGCTGTCCAATTGTCGCCGTGTGTTCCTATGCCATGCCTCGTAAACGTCGTCTACCCACACCGTAGTTTACACAATTTGCTCCGCTGGAATTTGTTGTGTTGGGTTTAATGGCACATAGGCACCTAAGGCCATCATGCGCTAAGCGCAAGCTGGAATTACTAAGTCAAGTTACTGTCACGTGGTAGCAGATGTGTCATTTTCACCGAAAATACAGCTTTGATAACCCAGAAAATGGCGTAAAAACGAAGTATGCGTGGTGACACCCATCGGGGATTCCAGCAACTGCGCCTGGTGACGTGAATCCTTCGCCAGCCAAAATCTGTTCATGGCTTGCACGGGCAACACTGTTTCGCCGTCAGTGGGCAAGCACCCTCGATATGTGAGGAAGGCAGCGCAACGAGCGTGTACCCAATATTGCGAAGATTCTCATAATTAAAACAGCGCACGCCTGACAACAGACACAAAGACGAGCGCTGAGTATTTCGCCTCGCCTGCTTGCTGTGCGCTCGGCCTGCGTCTAGCCGTTGTACCCAGCAAGTTCGGAACCGCAAGCTCTCAACAACATTCATGTTTTTAAGTGGCGCTTGTGATTGGCC